>NC_046369.1:2276519-2576519 GCF_011125445.2 Fundulus heteroclitus
TTTCTTTGATTTGAGCAGGTAGATAAGACTATTTGCCAATAGATTGAGATTTTTGCACTTAAAACAGGAACAATTCATCTCTAAATTAACGTAATTAGACATCCTGTACTTGAAATAAGACGATGGAGATGAATTGTTCCTATTTTAAGTGGAAAAATCTTATTCCATTGGCAAATAGTCTTATTTACCTGCTCTAATCAAGGAAAATACACTCATTTCAAGAAATTTTTACTTATTTTTAGTTCTGTTTTTGCAGTGTAAGGGTCCTGACTAAAATCTGAGTCTGTGGGGTGAGCTAAAGATTAGGGTGATGGTTCAGAGGCCTCTGAGCTTTGGTCAAAGTACCAACATTATGACGTATTGAGAAGGGGGAAAACATACCTTTTCAGTTGCCATTCTAATTAAAACAAATATATTTTTAGAGATGCTCGACTCATTATGAGAAATTTTCTAACCCAAATCTGCCAGGTGTATGAATAAAGTGTAAGATAAATAAAATCAGCAGTTTCTAAAGTGAACGGCAGCATCCCATGAATCCTGTAAGCAGTAACTGATTAAAGCCTACAGCTGAAGAGCCCCGTGTTTATTTTTTAGTATTTTAAGATGATGAACTATTTCTAAACCTTTGCTTGACCTTCAAGTTCCCACAATGAACAAGTGAAGCTAAATCTAGAAATCTTTCTAGGGTTCATCTCATGTTTTTGAAACATGCTAATGCTAGCCTAGGATGTCCATTCATGCTCTCATAAACAGGCTTCGGAAAATTCTCGTTATAAGACGTTTTTACTGCTGCATTTTTCTTTAAAGTCGTTTAAACTGAGTGGACCGCCGCTTGTAGCTGCGCACTGCTTGTCAGCTGGATTAAAGGAGGCTGCTACCCTTTCCCTTTGCTACAAATACGGCTGTTAGATATTCCTGGCCTCAAAGAACAGAGCACCACCCATCCTGGGTATTAAGGTGAAGATGCTGGTTTCCAGCAGCTGAAAGGCCTGTTTGGTAAATGGTGCCGCATGAAGGAAATAAACGCATTTGTCAGTGTAGCAGAAAGATAAATGGATAAAAATCTACAACCAGTGACAATCCTGTTCGTCCTATCCAGTGGCGTCTCTGGCATCATAAGTTAAGAGGGGCACAAAAACTCAACACCAATTAGCAGAACATACGTTTTTCATGATGCATACAACCTGACTTTGATCAATTTCAAATTAAACAGATAAATTAGCATAAACCAACACACTGGAAAATCCTTTTTATATAAACTTAATGTAATTTAATTTTTATACATACAATTATAAATGAAGGCTCACTCATAATGTTAATTCATTGAACAGAAAAGATTCACATCAATCCTTCAATGAGCCAGCAAGGTCAACCATCACTAGATTAATATTTGGTACTATTATCCATTTTCCTGTGTTTTATTTTGTTTTAGGTTTTCCTACATTTTATTCCAACTTTTGTTTTCCAATGTTTTAACCATGTAAGGCAGTCTGCATCGTCCTTGTACTAAAATGTGGTATATAAATAAACCTGCCTTGCCTTAACAATGCAAAAACGGACTAAACTAAACTAAAAATAAGTTAAAATTTTCTTGAAATGAGTGTATTTGTACTTTATTTGAGTAGGTAAATAAGAATCTGCCAATGTAATAAGATTTTTGCACTAAAAATAGGAATAACTCATCTCCATCAACTTATTTCAAGTGCATTATATCTAATTATCTTATTTTAGGGGTAAAAATACTCTTTCCATTGACATATAATCTTATTTACCCGCTCAAATCAAGGACAAATGCACTAATTTCAAGAAAATTTGAGTTATTTTCAGTTCTGTTTTTGAGTTGACGGCTGCACACCACCCAGCAGAACGTAAACGTAACGTTTGGACTTCCAGCATTTTGATTGGTCGATCAGAGCTTGGGGCCGTAGGATTTGTGTGTTTTTTAGACAAACGTCAGTGGGCCGGCCTATAGAGGATTTAGCCTCTGAGCTTGTCAGTTTTCTGGCAGACTTAGATATTTAGACACAAATGTTACTAACAGAATTTTATTGCTAAGGGAATCTGTCTTTTTTTTTTACAATATTGCTCCATAAAGAACAATCCTGTCCCACTGAGAAAGGCCACAGGTCAGTTCTTAGTGAACAAACTATCCCCCAGGATGACAGGACAGGGCTGAAGCGTTGTTGCAGCAGAGAAACAACCGTCCAAACACAAATTTCCTCCCATTTCTGGCCTAAATCTAAATCAGCTCACGTTCAAGGGGCCTGCCTGGACTCTCTTCCTAAATGCTGGGATGCTCAGACCTTTCCTGGGTCGCCGCAGACACTGAGCCTACCTGGCAGTCGGCCATCAGCAGGTGTCTGGCTAGACTCTGATGGTTGTGGCTCAGCAGCAGCTCCTTCGCCCTCTTCAGGACAACCATCTCCAGCGGTTTGTTTTCAGGCGGCAGCAGACGGGACTCGAACTCCGACGGCCTGAACGTCGATTCCGTCTCCATGACCGGCTGCAGAAAACCCCCTCTAGCCTTTTCCCTCCTCCGAATATCCCCTTCCTCCCCTTCCTCCTCCTCCTCCTCACTCGTGCTCTCCAAGGCTGCGATGGCGTGATGGTAGGAGCTCCTGTCCAGCGCCTTCTGTCCCTCCGCCTCGTCCCCGCCGTCGCCCGTCAGCCTCTCCACGTAGCCGCACACCGCTGCCTTCTGGGACTTTCCTCGTTCCCAGTCCGGTCCCTGCGGGCTGCAGGACCTCCGGTCAGCGGGGCTTGGCTGGAGGCGGTCCGTCCTCCCTGGAGCCGCCTCTGAATCGGGACTCGGAACGACGTCTACAGGGGAAGCTGCAGAACCGGAGTCTGCGGGAGGAAAGTGCCGAAACTTGTGGGGCTTCACTGGAGGAACGGGCGGGCCTGTGGAGCAACAGACGTGGTTATAAATACTAAATAGGATGGACTAAATCCTGAGTGGTCTGCATCAACCCTCCAGACCACTCAGGTCTTCTGGCTCCAGCCTGCTCTGCAGAACCAGAACTAAACAAGGAGGAGCGGCATTTAGTTCCTATGCTCCACTTATCTGGAACAAACTTCCAGAAAATTGTAAAAGTGCGGAAAGCCTGAGTTCCTTTAAATCAGGGGTGTCAAACTAATTTTGGTTTAGGGGCCGCATTCAGCTTGATCTGATCTCAAGAGGGCCACACGAGTAAACTCATTGCAAGATTAAATAGAACTAATAAATGTGGACTTGTTGATTTTTATATTAAGTTAATTTCACTTTTACACAATATATTATGAATAACCTCGGCGTTTTTAAGAAAAGTATGTGCAATTTCAACAATACTTTTACTCAGTTAAACATTTACTTGTGCATTATGCATAAGAACTGATCACAGTGATTATACAATGTTGAAAAACATTTATTCACATTTTTTGGAACTTAAAAACACTGTCCTGCATGACAAAATACATCAAACAGATAAAAATTAAGAAATGATTTGAATTTTTCCACACCTGAAGCTTAATCTGCTAATTAAAACACAGCGCCCCTCGTGGACAATATAGGAACTGCATATTTTCAATTAAACAAAATACACGTTTTTTTTCAATAATTGTTTTATCATTCTTTTCCTTTTATCTTGTCCACTTGTGAAAGTCAAATCTGATGAGCTCTTTGTGGCATCTTATTGCCACAAATTTTTTTTTATTATTTTTTTTTTTTTATAATGATGCATTTAGCCACAGGGCCGGATCCGGCCCGCGGGCCGTATGTTTGACACCCCTGCTTTAAATCAAGATTAAAAACACATTTGTTTAAGATTGCCTTCAACTGTTCTAGTTAACTGAATCTACATTTTATTCCTACTTGCTTTTATTCTGTTTTATTTTGCTATATCTTAATCATGTAAAGCACTTTGCATTGTCTTTGTACTGAATTGTGCTATATAAATAAATTTGCCTTGCCTTGCCTAAATCCAGCTTCTAGAGCCCGAAACACCCAAAAATTAAACGAGTTGACCAGATTTTAGACCAAATAAAATATGTTGTCACCTCCATTCCTCCAGGGAGAGGCCAGGTTTTCCCCAGATGTGGAGCCCAGAGGAGGCGCGGCCAGGTTGGCGCAGGGCGGCATGGGGCAGGGTGAGCGGGGCAGACGAGCCAGGGCCACTTTGCTGGGTTTGGGAGGCGGTTTGGGACACAGCTGGCTGTCGGAGCCCCGGATGGCCTGGCCTGGAGACACAAACGTTACGATCTGTGCTTCTGATCAGCTAGAGACAAACTCATCGCCCTATGACTGCACACTGCAAAAAAAATATAGAAATAAGTAAAATATTCTTTAAAATGAATGTATTTGTCCTTGATTTGAGCAGGTAAATAAGATGATTTGCCAATGGAATAAGATGATTGCACTTAAAATAGGAATAATTCATCTCCATCGTCTTATTTCAAGTGCAGGATGTCTAATTATCTTATTTTAGGGGTCAAAATACTTATTCCGTTGGCAAATAATATTATTTACCTGCTCAAATAAAGGATAAATACACTAATTTTAAGAACATTTTACTTATTTTTAGATCCGTTTTTGTAGTGCAGAGGCTAATTTTATTTGCTACACACATAAAAACAACGAGTTATTAACTGCAAAACCTCCACAGAAGCTTTTATTGACTCCCCTTTGCAAATCTTTACATCATTCAGCCCTCCTGCTTATTTATAGCGCTGCCTAATTTATGAAAGAAAGAAAAAAAATCAGAAACGTGCATAAATAATTTATTTATAATTCCAAACGGTGAGTTTTGTGTTTTAAAAAAACAGTCCTTTTTGTGCAAATCAATCTAACTTGAAGCTTAAACTTGTCGTTAGGAAGCAAAAAGTAAAGCAACACTGCAAAGAGGGAACTAAACATAAGTAAAAGTTTGGCGAAATGAATGAATTTGTCCTTGATTTGAAGAGGCGTGTTTAAATGATCTGCCAGTGGAATAAGATTTTTGCTCATCTCCATCTTATTTCAAGTGCTGTATATCTAATTATTATATTTTATCTTATTCTATTGGCAGATAATCTTATTTACCTGCTCAAATCAAGAACAAATACTAATTTTAAGAAATTTTTTACAGACTTTTAGTTCCTTTTACAATGAATATGGGTGGAAACATGCAAAAAGCCGCACAAAAATGTTAGATTTTACTACAAATAATTGAAAAAGGTATATATTTAGCAAAAACTAATTTCTTACATAGAAAGTAAAACTTTTGTTTATGCCTCTTACATCTTATCTTCTCAGAGATTCTCATTTCCTATCAGAAACAAACGTCTTGACTATTAAGTTGAAATCCACACCTGAGCGGGGTATGAATAATTCTGGGCTTATTCACCTGCTCAGAGCGGGACAAACACTCACTTTTACTGACTTTTAGTTCCCTTGTTGCAGTGAACACATTTGTTAATAGGAATCAAACTTAATATTGTAAGAAATGCACCAAAAAAAAACAAAAAAAAAACAGAGATGTCTGCTCACCTGCCAACTGTTCTGCAGATCTGCGTTGGAGCGACGGGCTCAGCACCGGCTCACTGCCGGTCCGAAACACCGGCAGCTTGGGGCCGGTGCCGGGGAGCAGCGGGTCGGGGGATTGCTGCGGCTGCGCTTTGCTTCCTACAGAAGTAAAAACAATTAAAAAAACACAGATTATTTTTTTCTTCTGGCGCCATTTAGTATGTATGAATCTGTTCTTTGCACAGCTGATCATCTATGTGTGGAGTAATGCTTATAAATATGAACAGTTTAAGACACATTTCACGTTGTGCTGACTGAATCCTTACCCAGAGGAAGGAAGCTTTCTGACTGGTGCGCCTTCAGCGGACATCGCTTCTCCTGGACCTGATTGAGACTCGCCGGCTGGCTGCCGCAGCGCTCCTTCAACCTGAGAGGAAGGAGCAGACAAAATATTTCTACTCACAAAGCAAACGTCTCTGTATATTCAAAGAGGGAACAGCTGGCAATGTTTTCTAATGTTCCGCTTCAAGCAGCTAGACGTTTTTTTTTTTGGTAAAAGGTTAAAAAGAGCTGGGAAAATCTTCCACTAAATAGAGAAAATAAATGCAGCAGCTGCAACGGTTCATCCGATGCGTCGGCTTTTGATTGTTGCACTGACTGCATGCGTTTCTGTAGTGGCCATTTTTAGAAACACCTTGTTTTGCCCTCAGCGACGACGCAAATTGGAACCAATGGTCAAAAGCATTCAGAAAAAGCTATTTGCAGAAACTAAAGGCTTAGACAACTTTATTTGTCATTCGGTATGCACAAAGTGCGTACAGAACGAAATTTCGTTTCGTACAGCTTTTGTAAATCGCAGTAGAAGTGAAATTACAGCTTTAGGTGCGGCAGAGATTTAGAAGTAAACAGTAGATTTTAAATATACAGTATACAAACAGTTGAAATGTAACAAAAAAGAGACATTATTTGTGTACAGTTTGGATTGTGCAAGGGCATTTGTGCATGAATGCATTTGTTTGTGCAATTTTAAGACTAGGAGTCCAATAGCATTTTTAATGCTATATGAGCTACAATGATGCTAAAATGTGCAAAAAATGCAAATGTTGTGCAGAGGCGTCCAAACTGGAGGCTAAACTCCTTTAACAGCTTTACTAAGCAAATAGCATCCGTCTCCGCTGGTGCGGTTTGCCTGTGACCTCTTAAATTGTGCGTTAATGCGTGCAATATGGGAAAGGTCTTCTATAAATGTGCGTAAATTAAAGCCAGAGCAGATTGCGTTGTCATCCTGTTTCACAGATTGTGGATTTTGCAGATATTTATGATTGTGGATGCTTCACGCGCAGACGTTTAGCTCTATAAAGAAATATCGCTATACTAAGCGACTTAGGTCAGGCACACCTAATCACTGCGCCACTCGGATCCTCTTCAGTAAAAGTGCTGCTCATATTGCATATTTATGACATGTAGTTTTTTAACGTGACACGTTTCTAACTTTAATGAATGCTTCTTCAAATTGATATAGAAATGTCTTTCTGATGTGATCCCTGCTGGACATGATACAGATATGTGCTCCTGTTTGTAATTGGTGCTATCTGCTTTGTGAATCCAGTGCAGAAATGGAAAAAATAGCAGAAGCAGAAATTTCTGAATCCCTGCTGTGGTTTTGTGACATGGCAGCTGTAGCAAAGGGCCTAAAGATCCATTTTGTTATACCTTATTGCGTTAGTATTAGCTTAAACCAGGGATTCTCTCAACCCCCCCCCCCCCCCCCCGTTCTGTCTATATATTTATTAAATAATCCTTAGAGCATTTTCTATCACAAAGATTTTAACTCATCACCCTGAATGAAATATCTCACCTCTGTTTTCCTCTGTTTTTCGGTATTTGTACACATATTATATCTAGTCATGGATGTCAGCTGCTCGGGGGTCATGACTTAAATACTTAAACATTTTAGGCGGTTTCTGTGTGACAAAGATAATTAAAAGCTTTAAAAACTGGATAAAACCTCATCTCTGGTATCTGAGTATAGAGCAGAAACCCCCCGTTCTGTCAGCTTACTTTGTAAAAAATGAGTGCTGCAAAACCCCAGAAAAACAATATTTAAAAAAAATGGCTTAGACCATATATTTATTAAATTATTTTTTTCCTAAGAGCATTTTCTATCACAAAGATTTTAATTCATCACCCTGATTGAAATATCTCACCTCTGTTTTCCTCACTTTAACTTTGATTATAGACGGTATTTGTACACATATTATATCTAGCTTTATAGAGTCATGGATGTCAGTTGCTCGGGGGTCATGACTTAAATACTTAAACATTTTAGGCAGTTTCTGTGTGACAAAGATAATTAAAATCTTTAAAAACTGGATAAAACCTCATCTCTGGTATCTCAGTATAGAGCAGATTTGAAGCACAATTTTATTTGATGTTTAGAGGCAACCTAATTAAAGGAATTTGGCGTTTTGATGTTAAACGTGTTCCTGGAGCACCGACCTCAGCTGGCTGCCTCGGGCGAAGCCGTTGTCCTGCGACTGCTGGCCGTCGTGGACGTTGTGGGAGCCGTCGTGTCCGTTGGCGATGTTCAGGCTGAGGCGGTTCTGGCCCCGCCTCTCCGGCGCCATAAGCCCCGCCTCTTTGTGGCTGCTGGACAGCCCGTACTTTTCCTCCAAGTAGCGCAGCGGGAAGGCTCTGTTGATGGGCTGGAAGATGATGGCGCCTACCACCTACGGTGGGAAGAAAGACTCGTTTTTGGGATATTTCACGTTTCAGCAATATCAACGGGGAAAGACTGAATCTGTGCAGCATGGAGAAACCAACCTGTGAGACGGGTTTCCTGTTGCCGACGTAGTATCTGACGAGAGCGGGAACGCTGTCAAAGCCTTCTTTATCTAACCGGTACTCAACTCTGGAGTAAGCTTCATTCAGTATCACTACCTGAACGACACAAAGCAAACAAAACAGCATTTTATCTCCTATTTTTCTAATGGATCGATAGGTGTGAGAGAGAAACAGTGAGAAAAACATGCAGTATGTCAGGGGTGTCAAACTCATTTTGGTTTAGGGGCCGCATACAGCTTAATCTGATCTAAAGAGGGCAACACGAGTAAACTCATTGCAAGATTAAATAATAGTGAACTTGTTGTTGATTTTTATATTAAATGAATTTCACTTTTACACAATATAATATGAATAACCTCAGCATTTTTAAGAAAAGTATGTGCAATTTCAACAATACTTTTACTCTGTTAAACATTTACTTGTGCATTATAAGAACTGATCACAGTGATTGTAAAATGTTGAAAAACATTTATTCACATGTTTTGGAACTTAAAAACACTGTCCTACATGACAAAATACATCAAACAGATAAAAATTAAAAAATGATTTAAATTTTTCCACACCTGAAGCTTGATCTGCTAATTAAAACACAGCGCCCCTCGTGGACAATATAGGAACTGCAGATTTTCAATTGACAAAGTACATGTTTTTTTTAATAATTGTTTTATCATTCTCTTCTTTTTATCTCTTTTTTCTTTCACCTTTTCTTTTTTCTTCTTGTTCTTCCTTTTTCTCTCCTACTTTCCCATTGTAGTGCCCATATCATTTGAGAAAGTCCCCGCATGAATCATAATAAAACTATTCACATTCATAAATCAAGCGGAGCACTATGGCAAAAGCAGTACTGCTCCACTTGTGAAAGTCAAATCTGATGAGCTCTTTTTGGCATTAAGACAACAATTCTTATTGCCACATTGCCAGACAGGACACTGGGGGAAAAAAAAAAATAAAAATATATATATATTTTTTAATAATGATAATTCATTTAGCCACAGGGCCGGACTAAATTGTTCGGCGGGCCGGATCTGGGCCATATGTTTGACACCCCTGCAGTAAATGATACTAGCCGACTTAAAAATGCAAAGAAGCAAAACATTTTGCTTTTATTATCCGGAATTTGAGCTAAAATTCAGTGGAAAGCCAAGCGGTGGAGGTCCGGTGGACCTTGAAGTTGAGTTTTCTGATAGGAAGATTGCACCTTCAGAGAAGTGCACCCAGTATGAGGGATTGCTGCAAAGCCATCAACAATGCAGACGACTGTCCACTGTGGCTCTACGCTCTTTCAGGAGGAGTGAATGCTGCTTGGAGAGACTTGATGCAACCTGCTGGGTTTCCTTAGAGAGGAAACTTTCTCACCGATATGTATAATCTGGTTGAATTGCCACTATATAAATAAAATTGAACCTCAGCTTTGCCTGCAGATATTTTAAAACTGTTGGTCCCTCAGAAAACAGCTGGCCAGATGTTCAACTCTAATAGCTCTCAAAGGGTCAGACATTTCTGAAAGCGTTAACGTGTTACAACTTAAATACGATAAAAAAAAAAAGATAATTTCAACAGCCACAGCCAACTCAAACCTCAAATTAATATTCGAATGACGGTACGGCGTCGCACCGTGGAAAACTGGTGAAGGGAAGAGCAAAGAGCAAACACGCACCTTCCTGTTGATTTTAAAGTGCTGCGCGGCGTTTCTCCACTGGCAGGTCAGAACGAAGCTTCCCGGGCTGGAGAGGGAGTCCCGCACCAGGAAGTCTCCGTCACGCTGCACCAAGCTGTCGGCGACCTGGAGGTTACGTGAGCAGACACACACACAGGGTCACACAGCGGCTGTTTACAGCCCAAACATTTAATTACGTCTAATAACGGTAGTCTGTGGGCCTGCAGCCACTTTTATGAGCCGGCTGCTCCGCAGGGTTTACACGAGACGTGAAATGTCAGCCTGTTAGTTTTCCTTTAACCGCTGCGTCTCAATCGGAAAGCCGTTTTTAACACCCTGGAAAATACAACAATGTAACTCTAGTGGTTTTACTTTGTTAAATTTTCATTAAGAACTAAACTATACTAAAATTTTAGCAATCTGTTGCATATCTGGTGTCTTATTGACCCAAATGCTGCGTCCAGCGCTTAATCCACACAGAGGGAGGCAACGATTTGGGGCTAGCTTCAGTTTTATGAGGCGATGATCAACAGACGACACGCCAAACATGCAGCTAATTACAGTGTTGGGCAAGCTACTTGTCCAGTGTAGTGAGCTAAGCTATCAGTTACTCAACAATAACTTAAGCTTCACTACACAAAAGCTACCACCTATAGAAATATAGCAAGCTAAGTTACACAAATGTGTTAAAAGTAGCTTAACTACATCAGAAGCTTCTTAACGCTGTACCAACCTAATGTCAGATCAATTCAAAATGAGTCTGATACACTGGTTAAAACATTAAAAGATCAGCCAATGACCTAACACAGTGTAGACATTGCTTTATGAGCAGCATAATAAAATACAAACTGAAGTAATTACTGCTAGAAATAAAACAAAAAGGTTATTTGCAGAGTACAGTACCCAGTACTCTATGAAACAAACTACTGTTATTAGTACCAAATTAAAGGTACTGTGTAGTGTTCTCACTCTGCTTGTTCACTAAATGTTGAAAAGAAATTAAAAGCTAAATAAAATAAACCAGGTCACTTAATAAAGCTAAATTTTCTGTATGCTTTGTGTTTATATTCACATGATAATGTTTTCAGAATTAATAATAACATTTCTGTTAAAGATTTAATTTATCTTCTGCGTAAAATACGGGTTGGAACTGCACGTTATTGGACGGACGATAATTTGCCTAATCGGCTTGCCATAAGTTCCACTGCCGTACGCATGCGCATGTTTCGATAGATACAGACAGGAGAGGAAAAGTAGAAGCTCACGCATGAACATGTCCAACCAACAACTCAGATTGATTGTTCACTCTGAATGTTGTTTCAAAATAGCAAACCTGGTTTCATTTCTTAGTTATGTCCTGGATTTTGTAGCGTTTGTGGACGCTACGTCGCTACTTGATCAAAAAAATAACGTCACTACAGGAAAGTTACTTGATTCATAAAGCAGCGACGCTACGGTCAAGCTACTGGAAAATGTAGTTTAACTAATAGCTTCGCTACATGTGGCGGCGCTACTGCCCATCACTGGCTAATTACACCTGAACTGCACATCTTCCACCTGATATCACCCTGAATCTCTCACAGAGATATAAACCCTCCTGCCTCCAGCAGATGTTGCTGAGCGGTGAACTGAGCACCAGGAGTTAGCCAGACGTTCACAAACCCTCATAAGGATGCTAGTAGGCTCATATATTTACATACCTTCACCCAAACCTTTCAGTCAGTGACGATTCTACCGTAGCTTTTAAAATAAACAAGCCTGGGCCCTGATTTGGCTCCCATTAGCGATGACCATCGACTCTCATTGTAGTTTATCTTTGCTATCAGACAAGGCCTTTGTTTTACGGCCCAGCATTCTAGTAATCTGCAGTGATTTTAGGAGTTGTTGCAGGATACTCTCATTTTCCTTCCTAGACGTTCAGATGCTTTTTCCAGTTCTAAACTTTCATTTTCAAACTAAAGAATTTGGTTAGGATGTTTAAGGACATCCCGGGACCCGCCAAGGCTTGATGCTGCTGGAACATTTTCTGTCCGTCAAACTCAACGGAAATTTTCTGCTTAATTTATCGACAAGCTTTTTGTTTGGTAACGCTATTTTTTGGTTGGTTTAATTTTTTAACCCAGACTGAAAAGACGAGGATTACTTAACAAAACACTTAAAAACCTGAATTTAATCAATCAATTTTATTTGTCAACTGCAGTTTGCATTGCAATCGAAAATTCAGTTAAAAACCTGAATTTAAGGTGCAGTGATATCTAAAAGACAGAATAACAGACTCAGTGCCAAACAAGTGCCCCATTTTTGCTCTTATCTTCCTCCCAGATCTCTAGAATCTCTAGAATCAACAATTATCTTACAGAATTAACAAAGGAATCTGCAGTGCGGCCATTTATCCGGAGCCGGCATCATTTTGTGACTGGATGTTTTTGATCAGAATAATAATTTTTTAAAGGTCCAGGTGAGGCTTTTAGACCTGAGAACGCTGTAAAGCACGGCGGTGACAGCATCATGCTGTGGGGCTGTTTCATTACCAATGGTAGTCATGCAACTTCACTTCAAACCAACAGGACAATTATCCCAAACTGGAAATGAACTGAAAGCTTTGGGGTTCCTACTAAACGCGTGTGGATGACATTGTGAGGTGTATGCATGCTTCTTCTGCTCTGGATGCATCATTTTGAGAAAATAGATGTAAAATTAGTGCTCCTGCTTATTGTTATTGTTTGATATTGGGTTATTTTCCGCACCCTGGAGAAAGAAAGGTTCAAATAATCTGAGCTTTCATTTGAAATACACTGAAGCTGAATTTATTTATTTATTTATTTATGTTTTTTCACTTTCTTTTTTCAAATATCACATTACACATGTCAGCTTACATAATAATATATATGATTTAGCAATGGCATCTAGGTGTTATTCGAGTGTATCTGTTGCTTTATGTCTGTTGGTTGTGCTGTTCTTTTTTGTGTCTCTTTCCAGGTGATGGAGCAGACAGAGGACGTTTTATCATTCTCTTCCTTTTATCTCCTCTTTCTTTCACCTCTACTCTTTTTTTTCCTTTTCTTTCACTTTTTGTTCTTCCTTTACTCTCCCATTGTCATGTCCATATAATTTGAAATTCTCCTTGCAGGAATCATAATAAAGCTATTTACAAGCATAAATCAAGTGGAGCACTATGGCGAAAGCTGTTTGCTCCACTTGTAAAAGCAAAATCTGTCGAGCTCTATCTGGCATTGAGACATCAATTCCTATTGCCATATTGCTAGACAGGACACTGGGAAAAAAAAAAAAAAAAAAAAAAAAGAAATACACTGAAGCTGAGAATGAAGTGGCCCTTTAATCTTAACACCACATTTAAAATAAAGGAATATTTTTTTGGATGTGAGACGTTCCAAAAGGCTTTGCATTTGACTTTTGTTTCAGTTCCAGCCTCCGTTTCTTTCCCACAGAAACACAGAAACCTTCACGCGGAGCTGCGGGCCTTAATTAGGGCCCCTGTTTGTTTATAGAGTGATGGTAGTTTAGTTTAGCCAAAAGGAAACGGCTTATTAAAAGCGATTACATCTGAGCCCTGGGCTTTCAGAGGGAACACACAGTCGCCTTCACACACTCAACACAACACAACAAACAGAGTCCCTGCAGCACGCACACAGAATGCTTTCTGTACGCCCAGCGGGACTCGCTGCAGTCTAATAACCGCCGATCTGGTCCAACAAGTTTCAAACCAGGCTCTGAAGGGGAGCGGACTCATGACTCAGATTTATCTCAGCGTGTGTTTAAGTAATTTAATTTTTTTTCTCTTTACCTGTCGGGGAATGGCTCCGTGGTACCAAGCGTGACTTCTGGGCTCCTCGCAGTTCATCTTCAGCTCCTCCTCCAGCTCCCTGCGGAGCTTCTCCAAGGAGCAGTCCAGGATAAACTGATCCCTGGAGAACTGCGACGAGAACAGGAAGAGCGGCGTTAGCGTCTCTGTCTGCGTTAGCCGACAAACACGTTTATTTCTCAGTCCCTTCACATCTTTAGAGGATCGCTGTCACCGCTCTCCACAACAAGACAATTACAAAAGAGGAGCAAAAACAGCAAACAGGGTGACCGTGCTTCAAAAAAGGAATATAATTACATTTTTATCATGTTTATACGTTAAATATTTGGTTTGTTTACTTTGTTTTTTGAACCCAGTTTATAAAAAATATTAATCTCTATTAATATCTTTATTTTTGCACTTGTGTATCCTTTAAAGAAATATTTTTATATCATTAAAACTCTGTTATATCCTTGCAGTTCATAAGCCTGCAGCTCCCAATCAACAATGATATTCCGCATGTAATGATGTTTAGACGGCGGCGTGTGAGCAACTAATCTATCTCAGTTATTAAGTAAAATTTTTCATTTCTTATTGATGCAATGCGGTGTATTTTATAGTGATGATGCATTCAGTACCAAAAACAGCCCCAACAAAGTCGCCTACATGTATCACGATGATACACCAATGCATCCATTCAGAGACCCAAAAATTACCTTTTTTTTTTTAGTTGAGTAAAATGTTTAGTTAAAAAAAAAGAAAAAATTAATACCTAAAAAATGCAGTCATGCTATGATTTTTGTCACATCCGTCTCCCATCTTTTCTCCAAGTCTGGTTCTAAACATCATTTAAATTCAAAATAAACCAAGCGAGCCAATAAAAGCTTTCGATGTCATGTTTGCCTTTAAGAGCCAATCAGTGTTTGGAGAACAACCGGATAAAACCTTTTAGAAAACCTTCATTATTGATGTTTGGGTAAAACCTGCGGAGAAAACCAAGCTGCAGGTCAGAGTTTGGCTGATGTAAAACATGAAAATCAGAAATAGACTTCAGTTCCTGTTTCTATTCAGTCGTTGTGACCATCAGATAGATTGTAAGTTTTAAAAACATGCCACAAAAACACAATATAGCCCGTATGTTTATGTTCTCGGAATAACATGAAATGTTATTTTAATCCAGTGGGATGGAATAGATGCATAATAATAATAATAATAATAAAATTTAAGACAAAACTATGATAAAATCAGCCTCAAATAGTCAGAATCTGAAAAAAAAAGGAGATCGTAATAAACCAGTTATTTTTTACAGGACATCCAGGTACTTTTTACAGCTTTGGGTTCAGCAAATACAGCCTCAACAGTCAAATAAATGAATAAAAATTATAGAAATACCCATTTGTCCACAGTAGAGATGGGCATGTATCACATTGATTATTATTACTGTGGCAAATTTCCTTTGATGGTAAGAATTTCAGTAAATTGAGACAACGATAAATTGCAATTAATGATGAAATTACTGTCACAATCTTTAGTTTCACTGTTTTCTCCGCTTTTGGTTCCATGAGAGTATCAACTGTTTGAAGTTAGGATTAGATGCAGTTTAGTAATTAAAGATAAGACTTCTTTCTGTTAATGGTGTCATTTTAAAATGGATATTTTCTTAAGAGCAGTATTTTTGTGTTTTGATTGCAGTGACAAGAAGTCTGCAAAAGAAGTTAGAATTACTAACTCCATTAAAGACAGATTTCTAGGAACGGTAAATGATGTGAAGCACGGTGGTGGAAGTGTTATGGTGTGGTGGGACCCACGAGGAAAAAAAAAATAGACTTCAGGCCAAATGTTGAAGAAAAAACAGAATGTTAACATTTCTACTGGGTCTTTATTAACAAAACCAAACAATAAGAGGTTATAAAAAAATGGACAAATGTGAAGTAAAACAACATCTAGCTGGTTCTAAAACTGACACTTTGGAACAACCTGGTCAATAAGTTGGACTGTAAACTTAATTATAAAACATCATGAGGCAGAAGAAACCACGAATGCAAGAGACCATATTAGGCAGTCTGATGAAAGAAAAATTATAAATTACAGAAATGATTTCGCTCTGTGTCAAAGGTGCCATAATAAAACCTGACGTTTATTTCCTCTAGAGAATCATTACCTGTTAGATAAATGAATTATCCTGCATATACTCATCACCCCGGCACAGTTCTGCCATTATTGTCTATTAAAATAATGCCACAACCTAAAAATGTGACATTATCAAAATATAACGAGGGAAGCTTCATCGGCCTTAAATGAAATTTAAAGTAACAAGACGATTTCCTTCAGCGGGATAATCCTTATATGTGGTTTAACACGCTGTGACAGAATTACCAGGCAAACTATAAAACCAATTGAACTTAAGGTGATCCAATTAAAGCAAAGGATCAATAATATGGAGACTGGTGTCTAATTGGTGAACTGAACTGAGTTGGGGAAACAAATTCAGGGGGAAGTTTTTTTTTTTTTTTTTACTAAGCATCTTCACCACAACCAACACCAAACAGAGACTCACGTAGCAGCTGCTGGGTCTCTGCATCGCGTCTTCTTTCTATCAGCTACAGGTAGAAAGGCGTCCTGGTCGCTCTCGCCATCCCTCAGACCAACGTGCTCACCCTCTGCCTGCCTCCGCCGAGATATTCAGCCCTTCGTCGCTCCAATCGCTCGGCCTCACCTTGTGCAACGTCACCGCCCCCCCCCCCTCCACCCGCCTGCACAGACCTGCCTCCGTACACACCTTAAGCTGACGCACATAAACAAAAGCGCGTGTGTGTCACGCTAACACTTCCTGAAAGCCTGTGAGTTATGTCCCGATGCACAACACAAGTGGAATTTATTTGTCTCTGAAAAAACAAACAGACCCCTAACCCATTGTTTTTTTTATTTATTTATTTTTTTTTAAATCAAAAGTATTTTATGGTGCAACACTATAAATCATTTTCATCCTAATGCACAGCCAAGAAGACGTTCGTCAGGAATCTTTTCCCTCCTTACGTCATCCAGTGACACGGTAGATACGCTAAATCTGTATACTTGAATATTTCATGATAGTAAATATGAAGAGAACTCATTTATGTCGAGCAAAGAATTAAAAAAGAAAGCACAGATGAGATGTAGCAGAGCTGATAACACTCGCGTATGAAATGGCTCTGGAGAGAGTTTTCTCTCAGAATTATCTCCAAGTCTGGACTCTGGAAATAAACCCTAGAACAAAAAGTTAAAATGGACTTAAATGTAAAAAATAACTAATAATGAAGTCACCATAATCTTGACAATGGTTATGCAGCAGTGAAACTTCTCCGTTGTGTGTGTGTGTTTTTTTTTTTAAAAGGTACAGATGTGTCTTACACAAAGGATATATAATACTTCCAGTTGTGGGTCTCCTCCCTTTGGGTCCTGCCTGTAAAACCTCCAGAGGAGGTGCTAGAGGAGGTGCTAGAGGGGAATCCTGATCAAATACCCCCAACCTCAGCTGACTCCTTTCGATGCGGAGAAGCAGCGGCTCTACTTTAAGCTTCACCCCATCTATAAGGCCGAGTCCAGCCACCCTCCGGAGGAAGTGAACCGTAATCCACAGTGTTCTGCTGCATAATGAACAGGAAGCTGGTGAAGATTCTCAGTCATCCAGGTCATGATCATTCCAAAAAAAAAGTAAAAAAAAAACCCAACAACAACTGGACTTTTTACCGAAGTTTGAAGACATTTCGCTTCCTATCCAGAAAGCTTTCTTAATTCAAAATGTCTGGAGTAATGTGGAGTTCCAAGTTTTATAGTATTGCCCAACAAAACCCTTGTAATGGCTTAGATAACATGCAGATTAAACCGAAACAGGTCCACCCCCTTTAGTAATGGGAATTCGTTATTGGCCTGGTTTACAAGAGCTTGCAGCTCCACACTACTCCAGACTTTTTGAATTGAGAAAGCTTTTTAAAGCGAAACGTCTTCAAACTTCGGAAAAAAGTCCAGTTGTTGTTTTGTTTTTAAACTTTTTTTTTTTGAATAATGACAGGATGCGTCACTTTTCAGAGACGTCACGTATTAAAGGACGCCGCGGCATAACATTCTAGAGGGGCCCAAAAGCAGTCAGATAATTATTGGCCAGATTAACCAGGCAGTGCAGGGTGTCACATTCAGTCTGAATCACCCAGCCTCCTGAGCTAAACCAGCCGACCACACAGTCCCACATGAGAATCAGTCAGCACGGGTTTAACGCGTCTTTTACATGATATATGGGCAGAATGGTTTATGAAGTGGTGAAATTATAAATGTCGGTGATGTGGGAGCTTTGTTGTCTTAATGATAATCCTCCAGTAAAATATAATATACTACAGCATTTACGACTAGGTAGAACTATAACTAGCTAATGATTAAGCCACAAAATCGTGTTCCTCGTGTCCTCTCCATAGATTTTCACTTTCTCTGTGCGTTTATGCCTCCTCTGTCTTTCACTTTTACGTCCTGTCTTTTTCTCACCCTTGGTAAAGCCACTCCTCTGCCCTCTGGACTCCTCTGCCTCCATACCTGACAGGAAATCATCAGATCAAGTTACAGCTTCAGCGCTGACAGACCACGCAGGTTTGGCATCGTAACGCACACGCGCTGCTTTAGTTGGGTTCTAGTTTAAACGCAGAGCCACGGGTCGGCATGTCTGACCTGTGCCATCTCTGTTTGTATTGGGGGGGGGGTGCTGGGGGCAGAAGATCTGAGCCAGCAGCTTCCCTGTCATCGCTTTTAAGTGGAACCAGCTTCCCTGTTCCCACATAGTTGTACATATGACAGGCTTTCTTTCTCAGAAGCTGTTGATGCAACCACCAATTACTTTTCTGGGAAAAAAAACATAAATTTCAACATAATTTCTAGTTTTATCTATGGGCTGTGACTTTTGCACATATTTTTTTCCTTTTTGTTTAACCTGTAACATAAACTAGAACCAAAGGGATAATAAGCCAGATGTTGGTTTTTTTCTGTTTATTTGAGGCTCTTAACAACTGATTTCCGAATATTTACCAATTTTCATCCAAAGCCAGATACTGTAATGCAAAAAACAACCAATAAGTTACAATAGGCTAAAAATACCTATTTGCTGTAGGCAATGGAATTAATTTCAGACATTAAAAGGTGCACAGTGTTAAGTTCCAGGATGTTTACTCATGTCTGCCCCCTCTGGCCACAAGTGGAAATGTCACCAGTGTCGCGCATGCGCATGGTAGAAGAGGGGAAAAAAGACCATCTGAGAGTTAGAAATATTTTGTTATATGATATTATATAGAAATATTTTATTTTGAACAGAAACATTTCCTATTGAGTCAATAGTCCATTTTTCTTTAGGAGAAAAACATAGCTACGCTTTAGTTGGTGAATAACAGCAGGGGCGGACTGGCCAGCGGGATTTTTTGATAAAAACTTGCGCAATGCAACTTTAACGCAACAATTAAAACGTCTCATATTTCTATTATTATTATTATCTCCTATCAACTAAAAGCCTTAATGTTGGATGATTACATAAGAATTAATAATCCCACCGTAAGGCTGGGAAACTGGTGTTGTTGCTGGGATTGAACCATCAACCCAATATATTAGTTCACACGAGAGAGGCAGGAGGGGAAGTACAACGGAGGTCATCACACCTATATTCTGTTTCACTTCTTGGTTTGTTTTGCACCGCGCACAGATTGATGTTTTTATTTGTTTTATAGGAGGTGGAGGAGATTTTTTTTTATATATTTGCAAAGAATAAACTTAACGAAGGGAAACTGAGGAGTGGGAAGGTGGTATTAATCTGTGCACTCCTGGTGGATTTATTGACTACCCTCCCATCTGTGATCCCTCCGGTTATTGTGACAGACACAATAAAAATGGCTTTAAATCTGCAGCGGTCCGCCTGGTGTGACGGAGAGCAGGAGGACTGAGGAGAGAGATGCAAGGCAGCCATGAGTCAAGGTCACTCTGTATATGGAGTAATGAACAGGTGTGAATGGAGGCAGTAAACGGACGGCTCGTGTTGGGCTATACGCGCCTAGGAGGAGCGGGGAGGACATAGGAAGGTGTTAGGGGGGGAGAAATGATCAAAGAAGAAGAAGAAAAAAGGTAAAACGCTAACATGATTGGCCCGAAACACACGAGTAAAGCCACCAAACCCAGTGGCTGAGGATGAGGAAATCAAAACTCCAGCGCCGAGCAACGCCTTAAAACGGGCCGCACAAGCATGAAACCCCGTAAACGTCTCACAGCTAAACTTCCTCTTAGCTAAACAGCAGATTTTCTTTTAAATAGTTGATTAATGACTAGTTTCTGCTGTTAGGGTGCAATTAAATTGCTTTCTTTGCCAAAGATAAAAATGGGACCTAACCTTAATAAGAACCTGGAATCTTCTTTTTCCAATAACTGTAAATTCATTTATGAATGCCCAGCATGTTTAAGCTTGTGCAACCCACCAAGCAAATGATTTCATAATTTTTTTGTATTTGCATTAATATAATAAAGTCATACTGTCTCCATCCATAGTTATCAAATTAGAAGAATATATAGAAGTAAAGAGAGGAGAAGGATCAGAAATCTGGCACCCAGCTCTCAGTCGGGTCACCTGTCGGTTAAATTCCCCCACCGAGATAATCTTAATCTCCCCGTCCTCACAAAGAGACCAAAAGCATTTTAAGCTGCGTTTTTTTTTTGTTTTGTTTTGCAGGTTTCTGATGCAATACGTTGTTTTGTTGCATTCGTGACCAATGACAAACACAAACGCTGTAAGCTGCTTGTCCGTTGAGCTTAAAAAGGGAACGAGGCATTTTGGTACAGTCGACCCTCATCTTCCTGCACACATGTAGCCAATAATAATCCTCAAGTTGCCCCGATCCTCTGTGTTTAGTCATATTAAACTTAGCGAAGCCACTCTGGACTGGCGACTGGACCAGGGTGGACCCCCCTCCCCCCCCCCCAGGGACAAGCGGATAAACACGCTGAACGGATGAAGGCGTCAGATTTTTATGTCTTTAACATGTTTAATACCAGCTGTATAAAATTCCGTTTAAATGGGGACATTTTAGAAAGTTGAAAAAAATAATTTTGGAGGTAGTTTACAGAAAAATACAAAGAAAAAGAAGAGTTTTGGATCTACTTAGTTGGAGTTGATGCAGCGAGAATGTTTGAGAAGTCGTTTCCTTCTTACTTTGACTCTCTACAGTTTCTCTCACTGATGTTTGTCTGGAGGGACAACAGCCACATCAGCAGCTTACACATATATCCTCAAGGGCTGGGGACCTTCAGTTTCTCTGACTCTTCACGCCTGAATCAAATAATCAGGTCATTAGCAGGACCCTCTGAAAACGTCTAATTAAAGCTCCTAGCTCCTCTTCCTTTACCTTTCATGGGGTCAACACTGAGAACTCTGTTGTGAGAAGCAGCTTCGGGCTGCTGTGCCGGTTTCAGACAGCGTTTAACTCCGACGTTGTTACGTGACGGAAACGCTCATGGATGATGCGAGTCGAATTCAAGCCCACAGCCTTCTGAACACGAACTACAAAGTGCACGATCTCGTCTCTCCGGACATTTTCGTTAATTTCCCTGAGGTGGACTGTGCTGATACGTCAGGAAATCATATTGATTGATATTGATAATTATCAACAAATTCAAAACATGTATTTTAAGTGCAGCCCTGGTCATTTTATGCTGCTGCTTAGTGAAGTATTTTTAGATACAGACACAAACACTGAATTCAAACCAAAAATACCAAAACTGGAAGTTTTAGTAAAAGAAAAAACAACGTGCTCTCTGAACTATGAAGGGGGCGGAGCTTGGTTCCTGGGTCTGCGTTGTGATTGGTTGGGAGGATGTAATGACTGTAATATTAACCTACATGGCTTAAATGTAGGGAAACGTATTACTCTATTGAACTTTTTACTGACCCTTTTTTCTATCATCGATATATATCGTTATTGAATTATCGTCCAGCCCACTGAGTTATATAATACACTGGAGTGCTGATTTTGCCGAAAAACTGAAGTCACTGGCCGCCATCTTGCTACTCCCTACTCTCACAGAATCCCATAGGATTTGGTTGCAACAAAAAGCAGTTTTCTGGCTGTGTGAAAACATTTCACAGGTAATTCTACAGTCAGTGGATGTACTAACACTATTAACTACTAGGAAATTAGGTGCTGAAATATTTTACATGTTATTCATATTAAATATATATATATATATGTATATATAAGTATGTGTATATGTATATATATGTATACACATATGTAAATATATATTTTTGTATATTGTTATTTATATATTTATAAATGTTAAACATATATATTTAAATGAATAAAATGCAAAATATTTCAGCACATGACTTTCTCAGTACTTGATAGTTTTAGTACATAACATAAAAGTATATGGCATTTGACATTTTAAAAGTCTTAAGCCCCCCCTGAACATGAGAAAATCCTCGTTATTCGATGCTGTAGCGCACATATTCCCTAGTTACTGGGGGAAAATAGGGAGTACCAATATGGCGGCTGGTGGCTTCAAAGCGACTCGTTCAAACAGACGGTGATTAGCACTCCAGTGTATAATATAGCTCAGTGGTCCAGCCCTATTATACGTCATGTCGCGCAAAGCATTGTGGGATTGCTTCCTTAACGCTGATAAGGGACCTCTTAACGTTTCTATGCTAAAGGAGCCAAGAGAGGAAGCATTCAGGCTCCTTTTCCTGCCTCCTTCCTCACTGACTGCACCATTCGGACAGCACTGATCATCGCGACACACGTCCGCTTTGACTAAAAGGTCCTTAGACGTTTTTTAAGATACTGAGGAGGTAATCCAGCCATTGGATCCAGGCGTGTTGGAGCGAGGACACATGGGACACATCTGAAGCACGGGGCGGCACCCTGAGGACAGTAATTGGACAGCCATGATGAAAGCTAAAGACAGCTGATGAGTAAATTACTCTGGATCTTTGGATTTCTGCATCTTGGCTCAGCCTTCAGAGGCCCTCGGACCCTTCCTGTTTACCTAAAGCCAAATGCGAGCATGTTCCTGTGATTAGGCCAGAAAGTCTTTTACTCCTCGTTCTGGGACAACTGCAGCGGGATCATCCTCCACTAGCATCTCTGAGATACCGGAGCCGCGTCAACACGTAGCGTTTAGCTGTTTACGCACACAGGAGACGCACATCTTATTTAGCGAGCATCAAATGAACTTCTGGTGAAGACGAGGTCTCTGTTTCTTTTTAGGGAATGTAATTTAAATTCCAACAATTACGGTTTGCAGACCTCGTCATCTTACAAGCAAAAAGCTCCATTTACTGGCATTTTAAATCAGACAGAAAAACAAAATCCAGAATTTAACCTTAATACATTGTTTTCAAAGCTTTCTACAAACAACCTGAATATATTTGACGCGTATTTGCACGCCGCCTGCTTCACTCTGAGACTCCTGGATAAAATCCAGCTGCCTTCAGGAGTCACCTAATGGGTAAATGGAGTCCAGCTGGGTGTCATTTAGTCTCAGTACCAATCCAGCTGTTCTGTGGTCAGAACAGCTGGAGAAGGTTTGAAGCAGGGTTGGGTGCTGAAGCAATCTCCCAGAGCTCTGCTCACTCCTCCACCTCAACATGGAGAGGATGGACCATCTGCAGACCTACAGACACGCCTGTCCACCCCAGGAAGAAAATGTTCTGTTCAGAAGCCCTACATGCAAAAGCTATATGCAATAAAAAAAAAAAACAACTACGCCAGTGGTGAGGCATGGTGGCGGCTGCATCATGCTGTGGGGTTTCTTTACTTTAGCTGAGGCGGAGAAGCTGGTCAGAGCTGATGGGACGACGGATAAGCCAAAGACGAGCTGAGCCTGCACTGCGAAAACGGATCTAAAAATAAGTACAATTTTCTTAAAATTAGTGTATCTGGCCTTGATTTGAGCATGTAAATGAGATGACCTGCCATAGAATAAGATTTTTGCACTTAAAATAGGAACAATTCATCTCCATCATCTTATTTCAAGTGCAGGATATCTAATTATCTTAATTTAGGGGTCAAAATACTCATTCCATTGGCAAATTATCATATTTACCTGCTCAGATCAAGGACAAAAACACTATGTTTAAGAACATTTTGCTTATTTTTAGATCCGTTTTTGCAGTGTGGACCAGAGGTTCAGCTTCCAGCAGGACAACCACCCTGAACAGCCAGAGCTACGACTGATCAAAGCATTTACAGTTTTTAAAAAAGGTCCAGAGTCCTTAACAAAAAGGAAACATGAGTCTTAAACTGATTTTCTAAGATGCTCTCTGTCCAATCTGGCTGAGATTGCCCATTGTTCTGTTTAAAAACAGAACAATGAGCAAATTTCAGGTGTTTAAAAGGTTTTAAAGGTGTTACACTGCAAAAACAGAACTAAAAATAAGTAAAAAATGTCTTCAAATGAGTGCGTAAATAAGATTATCTGCCAATGGAATGAGTATTTTGACCCCTAAAATAAGATGATTAGATATACTGCACTTGAAATAAGATGATGGAGATGAGTTGTTCCTATTTTAAGTGCATAAATCTTATTCCATTGGCAGATCATCTTATTTACCTGCTCAAATCAAGGATAAATGCACTCATTTAAATTTTTTAGTTCTGTTTTTGCAGTGTATAAAGGCAGTCCCCCCTGGTTCTCATTTACAAGACAGACCTGTTGCTTGCAGCTATGATTGAGGGGGAAAAAAGGGAGTTTTACTTACTATTTACTCAGGGAGACATGTAATATTTTAACATTATTTGTAAAATAAAATAAAAAAAGAGGTTTCAGTTGTCAGTTGTGCATATTGTGTGTTATTTTATTGCATGAAAGTTAGTGGACACCTTGATAGAATATGTAGAACAAAAATTTAAGTTGTTTTTAAACCTTTAGCATGCCGCTGCGTCTGCTCCTCCCTGGTGGTTAAAGTTTCTGAGTCTGCAGGTTTCACAGCCTCAAGTTTACAGCAACTTCAGACTTTGGGATCAAATCTGTCTAAACCTCAAGACTCCGGGATCTTTGGATGAAGTCAGAAACACACAGAGACATTTGAGTAAAAATAAAATTGTTACGCTCTAGATTCAATCACACTAATTTCTGTCTTCGTCTGTCTTTGGTTTGAACGCTCAGAAAGGCGCTTTAATTCCTGCAGGCGCAGACACACAGATCTATGGTTCAATGGCGACCTCCCAGGGAGACAGATGGAGGGAGAATAACGAGGGGAATGGAACAAATCCTCTGGCTTTTTGGACGCCGGTGGCGATGAGAGACGGAAGCACAAATGGAGGAAAGGGTGAGAAGACCAGATCTCAGGGCTTAAAGAATAGTACTAAAATAAAAAGACAGCGACCCAAGAGTCGGTGACGCTCCTGCATAGTTTCTATTATGAGGTTCACATTTAAACAGCAAACATTCTTCATTTTTCCCCATTATTAGAAACTCTAACAACAACAATTGCTCACACTGCAAAAACAAAACTAAAACTAAGTCAAATTTCTTGAAATTAGTGTATTTGTCCTTGATTTAAGCACGTAAATAAGATGCTTTGCCAATGGAATGATGTTTTTGCGCTTAAAATAGGAACAACTCATCTCTATCATCTTATTTCAGGTACTGTATATCTAATTATCATAGTTTAGGGGTCATAATACTCATTCTATTGGCAGATAATCTTATTTACCTGTTCAAATCAAAGACAAATACACAAATTTCAAGAAAATTTGACTTAATTTTAGTTCCATTTTTGCAGTGCAGCTCTTCAGTAACACCCTCTGAACTTCTGGTTTTACACATTACTTTCTTCTTTTTGCATTATACTCACTAAACATTTTTTTTAACCTGACAGTACGAAGGATCTTATCTCTGGTGGTTTCCTCCAATATTTTCTTGATCGGCAGTCATCAGATCGAAACGTTTCCCCCCGGTTTAAAAGAACTCCCTTCACTGTAAAAAGGAACTAAAAGTAGGTAAAATCTTTCTTGAAATTTGTGTATTTGTCCTTGGTTTGAGCTGGTACACTGCAAAAACTGAACTAAAAATAAGTAGTATTTTCTTCAAATGATTGTATTTGTCCTTGATTTGAGCAGCTAAATAAGACTATTTGCCAATTAAATAAGATTTTTGCACTTAAAATAGGAACAACTCATCTCCACCATCTTATTTAAAGTGCCGTATATCTAATTATTTTATTTTAGGGGTCAAAATACTCATTCCATTGGCAGATATTTACCTGCTCAAATCTAGGACAAAAACACAAATTTTTAAGAACATTTTACATATTTTTAGATCCGTTTTTGCAGTGTAAATAAGATGATCTGCCAATGGAATAAGATTTCTGCGGATAAAATAGCAATAAATCATCCCCATGCTCTTATTTTAAGCGTGGTATGTCTAATTATCTTATTTTGGTGGTAGAAAATACTCTTTAACCAGCTCAAAACAAGGACAAATGCATTCATTTAAAGAACATTTTATTCACTTTTAGTTTCCTTTTTACAGTGCAACAAGCATCATGTACATTTTTCCTCATAGTTGCAGACTTTAGACTAAAACCTGTTTCCCTTCATCTCTGCACTAGCTGCACCTCATCGACGGAGCTACCTGGTAAAGAACAAACAGGAAACGCTACACCACTGCCCCCCCCCCCCCATTCATCCACTTAAAATAATGACATTCATGCGTCTCGCTGACGTCACGCAGCGTTAGCGCCGTCTCATCCACACGAGGACGGTGTCGCCCCGGCACCTCCGGCTCATCCCGGCCGTGGCACACTGCCTCGTCTGTCTGCCAGCGGCCGTTACGGATGAAGTCAACATATATCTGACACTCGCAGACTCAGACGGTCACACAGATGGTCATTTATAAGGTCGTCTGGTCCCCGGCAATAAAAGCGCAGTGTTCAACGCGCTGCGAGAGACGGCGAAGAGAAGGACCATTCAGCGTGATTAGATTTGGCTCCAGCTGGAAGTTGGGACATGTCGCTGTTGTCTGCAGGGCAGTAAGTGGCCCTGCCTCTCTTTTTCCCCCTTTTCTTTTCTTTTTTTTTTTTGGTAATGCCTTTAAGTGGACTAGTCAGTTTCCTGTGGTCTGCTATAAACGGCAACCAGTGATCAAAAGAGCTTTAGAAAGCTTGCAGAAAAGAACATTCTTAATAAAGAATGCATAAAATTATTTTGCAGCATGCATTAAAAAAACAGAACCGAAAGAGATGAAATGATTTAAAGGTTTTGGGACGAGCAGCACTTTCTTTTCTCACCTTCCCAGTGATGACTGAGTTCTTGTGGTAGAAGCAGCACAGAGCTGCGCTCAGAGCCTTCAAGTTGCATCGCTCCGTCATCCCAGACAACTTTTTCCAGGACGCAGAGACGACCAAGCTGCAGACGACGCCCGTTCACAGGGTTCCCCGGCCAGCTGTGCAGACCAGCTTCTGGTCACAGCGACCGCCGAGCTACAGCTAGTCCAGGGTGATCAGATTTCTGTGTGCGTCCTCTGAGGAAAGCCTCCATCACAGAGACGTTCTCTGAGGAGAACCTCCGCCTCTCTCCTCCACCGTCCCCTGCAGACTGAACTTTCATCGGCTCACTCAGCTCCGCTCATCCTTTCCAACACTTTGCCGCTCTGAGCCCCGCCCCCCGGGCGGAGGGAGACACCCGTGTGGTCAGATTTAAGCCGGCCGTGCGCGCACTGCCAGGGTGTGTCCTTCTCATGGGAGGATAAAACTCTAAAACTCCCCTCTACCTCATTATGAGACCATGTTTCATTTCCCATATATGAACGATTTCTTGACAATCCATTAGTTTCTCAAGAAAATAAAACAAATTTTACTGAATAAAATCTAAGAAGTCAATAGAAAAAGCAATTAATAAATGGACATACAAACCTAAGGTGTACCAAAATGCAATTTAAGACCCGTTTAGGCAAATCTGGATGTATGTAAATCTTTTAAAGTTCTATAATTTATGACTTTACATCAGTTTAAAAAAAGGTGCAGATCCCTGTAAAATTCCACATTTTTTCAGACCCAAATACATTTTTTTGGTCAGTTTTAGGAGAGTTCTGACCATGGATGCACCAGTCTTCTGTAATCAGAGCCAGACATTAATTTCTTCATTGGCAGTGATTAGATCGAAACGTTTCCCCCCTGTTTAAAAGGAGTCCCTTCACTGTAAAAAGGGAACTAAAAGTAAGTAAATCTTTCTTGAAATGAGTGCATTTCTCCTTGATTTGAGCAGGTTAGTAAGATGATCTGCCACTGAAATAAGATTTCTGCAGGTAAAATAGCAATAAATCATCTCCATCCTCTTATTTTAAGGGTAGTATGTCTAATTATCTTATTTTAGGGGTAAAAATACTCATTCCATTGCCAGATCATCTTAACCAGCTCAAAACAAGGACAAATACATTAATTTACTTTTAGTTTCCTTTTTACAGTACAACAAGCATCATGTACTAATGCATTTTTCCCCTCATAATTTAAGAAAAATTAATAAATCTAAGGGGGAATTGCTTTAATGCACTAAACTGTGTAATCCTGTAACTCCTTTAAAGAAAAAAAATCAGAAGAGGCCAAACTTGCAGAAAATATCAGTTCTGGCCCTGCACCCTGGTGGGCGACGGTGCAAACGCACGACGAATGGCTGAACGCGCCATAAACGCTCAAACGCGCTGCACACACGAAAGATTGGATTTAATGATGCACACAAAGGAAAAACGCTGCAAATGACAAATTATGCGATCACTAAAAATAAGTAAAAAAAAAAAAAAAATACGCTGCAACAACAAACAGAAGTGGACCTGACCACTAGGGGGAGTCGTATCCCTAATCAGGTGGGACCAGACCTTCAGTAGCTCCTACGAAGAAGTTGCAGGGAAGAAAGACAAGATCTGTTTTCATACGGGTCTTTTTAAACATGTGGCTTTAATCTTTTATATTATTATAGAACGCCAGCATATTTACGCAGGTTATATTTACGCAGGTTATATTAACGCGCTTGTCTCCCCCTAGTGGTCTGGCATACTCCCCTTTTGTAAAGCGAGTTTGCAGCTTTTAAAAAAAAAAACAAAAAAAAAAACTGCCGTCATTTTTGGTACTTGCAGCATTTTTCGATTCGCTTCTATTTTCTGTGATTGCAGCATTTTTTCTTTTGCAGCGGTTTTGATTTGCACTAATTTTTCATGTTTGTTTGTTTTGGTTTTGGTCTGCATCACTCATGTGTCTGCAGCGGCACGTTCAGCCGCTAGCTGCGGGTTTGGCACCTGTCAGCCACCGTACTGACGACGGCGACAGGCCACGCCCCAACAAAACCCAGTTAAAAAATAAATAAATAGAAAAAGCTGAACACTGGACTAGCTGTTAAAACAAAATAAACACTTCTATTAACTTCTATTATCTATATAAACACTATATTCAGAGATATACTGTTAGATTCAGTTTCTTATTTTACTTTTGTTCTGTACCGATTTAGAAAATGACTGCAGCTTTTGAGGCTTGAAAACAACCCCAAAAACAAAAAGGGGGAGCAGAGTTTTCAAAGCCAGATCTAACATCCAGCCCTTCCCCTGTGCCCTGCAGAACGATGCTGATGAACAAGCAGAGTTTACCCCAACATGCAGGATGAAACCCCCGCAGCAGCAGCAGCAGGCAATATTCTCAGCCTAATTACAGTGTGAACTCTCCGAGGATACAGGAAGGAAATACATGTCCAACATTTCCCGGGGCACAACACACACACACACACCCCTCTGTTGACCACAGCAGCCCCAAATCACCAGCTAGGCTGAGCGTACACCTTAAAATACACACATGCAGAGCTCCAGGAATGCATCGGAAAAACAGCAAGGGACAGAAATCAGCGTCCCGAGGCTCGGCACTTTCTATTTCTATCCGCCTGTTGTTTCTGACAAATGGACTGAGGAAGGCAGAGCTGTTTCTGCCTCTTTAGCTGCATTACTACCCCGGGAAGGGAGGATTTTATCTTGTTACTTTTTTTTAACCATAATGTACAACGACTGGCCAAAGAGAAGTTGGAGACTCAGCTGTTATATTGCAAAAATGGAACAAGAAATAAGTCAAATGTTCTTAAAATGAGTGTATTTGTCCTTGATTTGAGCAGGTAAATCAGATGATTTGCCAATGGAATAAGATTTTTGCACTTAAAATAGGAGCAATTCATCTCAATCATCTTATTTCAAGTGCAATATATCTAATTATCTTATTTTAGGGGTCAAAATACTCATTCCATTGGCAGATAATCTTATTTACCTGCTCAAATCAAGGAGAAATACATTAACTTTAAGGACAGTTTAGTTATTTTAGGTCTGTTTTTGCAGTGTATAACAGTAGGGTTATTAGAGTAAATAAGCAGCAATGCAGTGTTGGAGCTCATGGCGCTTCGGGCAGGTCGGGTGGATTTCTGTAAATCCAGCCTGCAGTGAGTGATCAAAGCATGACATCATCATATAATATCAGTATCAGAGTCGTTCTGGAGCCGCTGGCAGCATCCGTCAGGCTCCCGTTACAACAGTCAGCGACTGCTGCGTTACTCAGTGTGTTTGTGACGGGTCGCTGATGGATGATGAACGCTGGTCTGAGTTAAACTCTCCCTGGAACCTGAGACGCGCTCCCTGTGGGACTTTAACGCTGGCATCAGGAACGTCCCTGCGGTTACTGGGAACCGTTACGTCACTGAAACCGTGACACAGAAAATACTGGAATATTTCAGGTTTTATGACTCAACGGGAACTAAAGTACGGCTCACACGCAGGTACCCTGCAGGTAAAACAACGCTGGGGGGATGCACTACAAAAACTGAGCTAAAAATAAATAATATTTTCTTGAAATTAGTGCATTTATCCTTGATTTGAGCAGGTAAATAAGATTATCTGCTAATGGAGTGAGTGTTTTGACCCCTAAACTAAGATAATTAGATATACTGCACCTGAAATAACATGATAGAGATAAGTTGTTCCTATTTTAAGTGCAAAAATATCTCATTCCATTGGCAAACCATCTTATTTATGTGCTCAAATCAAGGACAAATGCACTAAGTTATTTTTAGTTTAGTTATTGCAGTGTGGAGGTTTAATCCTGAGACCAGGGAGGAAAAAACGGCACAGAAAAGCACCATGGATGCGCCGGAAACTACAGATGAGTCAATTTCTGCCTTTAAAAGTGTTTTTTGACATATGCATGCACTGTTTGGTTTGGAAAACAAGACGTCGCTTCGCCCAATCAGCTCAGAGAGTTCTGCTGAACGTCCCTCCTTCCCACAAACGGATTCAAATGGAGCAGAACCAGATTGATAATGTGCAGAACTAGGCCAGGTTAGGAAACTGTATGTTCAGAAAACTACCGACTTTGTCGAAGAGGTAGACGTCTCAGGAATATTTGTATCAAAAACGATACATTTGGAGTTATATTCAGAAGATTTTGATCATTTAAATTAGAAACGGTTACCGTGTTCTGTTTCATCATAATTAAGGACATTTTTGACCAATCTGTATAATCTGATTGAATTTTACTTTATAAAGTGCCTCGAGATGACATGTTTCATGAAATGGCGCTATATAAATAAAATTGAATTGAATTGAATCAATTAGATGCAAAATCCATGAAACAAAACGGAGCGGCAGAGGGTTATTTCACCACATTTCACAAACTATTTCACAAAATCTACCAGATCACAGACAATTTGAAGCACAGTATGTAACCTGTGATTATTTTATTTGCAACTTTTTTAGAAATTGAAGCTGTAAAGCTCTGAGATCGAGCCCTAGAGGTCAAAACGCAGTCGGATCTTTTTGATTTTAGAGTGAGCGTGCGTTTATCTGTGACTTCACTGTTGGCAACTCACAAAGCAAAGTGACTGGACAGCAAAGAAACACAACTCTCACGCAAAAAGCATTTTATATTTCCAAATTCTGATTTTATTCTGGTCTTTCTATCTGTTTTTATGGAATGAGGAATGAGGGCTGGAAACCGTGTCGGCTAACAACGATTTCACCGCCTGTTCCTCTGACTGTGTTCAGAGAAACATTTTAATCAACACAACAATGCAGAGACTAAGCGCCATTATTCATTTAGATGGGAGGATTAAACATTCAGCATTCTATAAATGATTTTTAATTAATCGCCATTTGGTCATCTCCATATTTAGTGGTAGACTTAATTGGTCTGTTCAGATTGAAGCTCGTTAGTGGAGCTGAATGGCATCAAGCAGAAGGACCAGTTTGCAGGTTTTACGGCAAGTGTTTAACGGGATGAAAATACGACTACAACACAATGGCTTGATGAGGACAGTGAAGAAAAGTTGGACTACAGACTGAACTTAATAATGTTTCAGTGAGAAGAGTCAAACGCTGCTCACAAAACTGAAACATGTCTATTCCCTGAGATCTGGTGTAAGGACTCCAGAACCGGGACAGCAGCCTTCTGGATCATCTGCTGCCGTCTGTGAGGCCCGTGTCGCAAATAATCGATTCGGCTAAAGATAAACACGCAGACGAGTTTTTAAAGTCACGCTCCATTACTGAATTAATGCAATAAATCCACCGTTTGACGTCAGGACTGACGGCTAAACCGCATGAGGACCGGCTCTTTCACCGTCTGCAGTACCTCAACATGGCCACAAGATGGCGCTCTCCTGCAAACCTTCCAGTAAATCTTTTTCTTTTAATAGAAGCTGGTAGCTCAGATGACAAAGGAGGAAAAAGATTAATTGTCTGGAGCATTAAACTGAAATATTGGGAAATGCAAAGATGTTAAAATGCAAGATGTCCGCCTTTTGCTGTTTCTGTGCTGCAACAACCTGAGACCGCACACACACACACACACACACACACACACACACACACACACACACACACACACACACACACACACACACACACACACACACACACACACACACACACACACACACACACACACACACACAGACACACAAAGGGAGCATTATTGTTCTCTAAAGCTCTGAAAGCTGCAGAGCGGCTTTCAACTCTGACGGGGAATGAGAGCGTGAGCAGAAGTGGGAGAAAAGAGGAGTTGTGTTCCTCCTGAATCATGTAGAAATCAATAAATCAACGTGTCATCAAAGGCTGTGATACTGCCACCAGCTGTGTACTTTCAAATGAAAGAGGAAACAACAATTGAACTGTGTGTGTATGTGTGTGTGTGAACACTAATAACCACAAAGTGTAATTTCCCCCTGTCTTTCTCCTGATTATAAACTCCTCGTTCCACTGCTTTTTGATGTCTTAATATACACTTGAAGACATTTTTCCACTTCAAACTAACAGGAAACCCCCCCTAAATTAACTCAAGATATATTAGAATATTCACATACAAATCTTTAAACTCTGGCGAGCCGTCAGGTCCTACAAAAACCTCTTTTGTGTTTGACGTGACCTCATCAGAAGTTTTTCAGTCCTACTTAGAAATGGGGAAACACGCTAATCTGAAATAAAGCCGCATTTAAACCCCTGAAAGCTTCAGAAACGAGTCTGCAAGAGCAGCAAAGGGCCTTATACTGAGGATACTTTGCTATTATTCTCTGAAAACCACTTTCCCATCCTTTTCCTTTCCTTCTCACATGTTGGACTGCACAGTTTTAGCTTATTCTATTACTATATAATAAATACAGTTAAATATTGCTGGACAATTAAGTAAAAAAATAAAAAGATTAACATTAATCTGTCCACACAAATGTTTCCAGATGCTGGAAAAGGAGTGGGAAGAAGCAAAACTTATTAAATCCCATCTCAAAAATAATACACAAGTCAACAAAGAGCTGCTTCCTTATTCCTTTACAAAATAAACCAACAGCTGTTAGCATTATATGCACACGTGTAAAACCGCACATGTACATATTTACACATACTGATTACTTACTATAGGTAACAATGATTTACAATTACAAACTATGGTAAAAAGAAGACCATCGATTATAAGGAGAATACCACACAGGTAGCAACACGAACGCTAATAAACCAAACTATTTCTGTACCGTGACATGATAAACTGCTTATAGAGGTCTGACATGACGAATAAATCAGCATGAATTTAGTTCAGGCCTGTTCCACTGATTAACACCACAAACGGAGACTGAAAAACTTCTCCTGGTGGTTCCAAAAACCTCTCAAACTGTATGGCAGATCTTAACGAGAAAATAAGATTTTGAAATAATTTCTGGCAATAGGGAACGATATATGGTACTTTAAATTAGGGCTGGATAATAATTCAATAACAATATATATCGATCGATAGAGAAAAGGGTCAATAAAAAGTTCAATAGAATAAGCTTTCCTTCCTCTAGGTTAATATTACAGTCATTACACCCTCCAGCCAATCACAACGCAGACCCAGGAACCAAGCTCCGCCCCCTTCATAGTTCAGAGAGCACGGGTTCTTTTTTCTTTTTTTAAAACTTGTAGTTTTAGTAAAAAGTTGGTTGAATAAAGGGTTGAGTTTGAAGTCAGTGTTTGTGTCTGTATCTAAAAATAAGTCGCTAAGCAAAAGTATAAAATGTCCAGGGCTGCACTTAAAATACATGTTTTTAATTTGTTGATAATTATCGATATCTATCAATATGATTTCTATTCTATCTATATGCTTTTTTTTCCTATATCGTCCAGCCCTATCTTAAACATGAGTTGCACATTGTAACATTTAACAAAATGGTGCATTTTTAGTAATTCTGATTTAAGAAAGAGATGATCTAAATCAACCGTATTTCCCTTTTCTGCAGTAAAAACAGCGACACTGCATCGTTTACGGCGCCGACGCCTTCAACGCACGACGCCGAACACCTGCAGCTCTGTTGGTGCCTCTGCACAGGCTCACCTGGGCGTTTTCATCAACTTAATAAAAAAAAAAAAACGCAAACACACCTGGAGCTGCAGGTGTGTTTTTCTTATTTTTCACGCTTATTGTGCAGCGCACCAGATGCAGTCGCTCTGTAAGCAATAAAGGCACAAACACAGCAGAGCAATCATCCGCCACTGACTCACAGTTTGACCGGCGAGTGCGAGGTCGCTCTGCTGGGAAAGGTTGACTTTGCTTTTCGCACTCAGGTGGCAGCAACAAACATATGAGCTAACAGACGGAGGGGCTGACTGATGGGTGGAGAGACGCAGATGGCTGAAGGGTGAGGTGGCGAGAGAGAGAGAGAGAGAGAGAGAGAGCGAGAGAGAGCGAGAGCGAGAGCGAGAGCGAGAGCGAGAGCGAGAGCGAGAGAGAGAGAGAGAGAGAGAGAGAGAGAGAGAGAGAGAGAGAGACCGAGACCTTAAAATAAAAACAAAAATCATCCGGGAAGAGTGGAAACCGCCGTCTGTGTGGTTAGGACAGTGCTGCAGGGAAATATCGCGGTGCTGCACTGCAAAAACGGACCTAAAAATAAGTAGAATGTTCTTAAAGTTAGTGTATTTGTCCTTGATTTGAGCAGGGAAATAAGATTATTTGCCAATGGAATGAGTATTTTGACCCCTAAAATAAGATAATTAGACATCCTGCACTTGAAATAAGATGATGGAGATGAGTTGTTCCTATTTTAAGTGCAAAAAAACTTATTCCATTGGCAAATAGTCTGATTTACCTGCTCAAATCAAAGACAAATACACTAATTTCAAGAAAATGTCACTTACTTTTAGTTCCCTTTTTGCAGTGTGGACAGTTGTTGGTCAACCTGGTAAAGACGTGTAGACCGTAAAGCTTAAAGTTCTGCAGCTGTCGCTCAGTTGTTTGGGTCGACCTTCTCCGTCCTACCACCAAAAAACGGAAGCTAAGCTTTTCAACAACAAACTCTCCAAGAAAACCAACTCTTGGCTACCGTCAAATAAAGCGGAGGATCTATGACACCTTCTAACATAGAAAGTACTCCTGGGTCAATGTGAGCTTCTGTGCTTTCTTTGCCTCTGCTCTGTCTTCTCTAAGCCCCAGTGGGTGGAGGCAGATGAGCGTTCACACTGAGCCTGGTTCTGGTTCTGCTGGAGGTTCTCCTCCCTGTTAAAGGGGAGTTTTCCTCTCCACTGTCGCTTCATGCATGCTCAGTATGAGGGATTGCTGCAAAGCCATGTACAATGCAGACGACTGTCCACTGTGGCTCTACGCTCTTTCAGGAGGAGTGAATGCTGCTTGGAGAGACTTGATGCAACCTGCTGGGTTTCCTTAGAGAGGAAACTTTCTCACCAACCTGGAGGATCTGATGGAATCTGACTTTTGAAAGAACCTTGAGACGACATGTATCATGAATTGGCGCTATATAAATACAATTGAAATTAACAGACTTATGCTGTGGGCCTGTTTCTTTTCCAAGTGTGGCAAAATCAGCACAGAAGCCCAACAGACTCAAATTTAATCTCCTTTAACGGCCTATTCCAATTCTCAGACCTAAACCCGGTTAAAGAGCGACTCTCCTCCAGCAGAGGTTTGCTGCTGGGGGGCGTGGCTGGGCTCTGCTGCAGGTGGTGCACCTGTCCGTAAATGTCCATCATTAACGGCAGAGGATTTAAGGAGCTGTGGAACGACTTCACTTCGCCCGATGATCAAGCCAGTAGGAAGAGTCCAGCCATGTTCAGAGTTTGGCAGACATCAGGACAACAGGACACTGATTAACTGAATTAAAATTAGAGGTAGATTTGTTTTTCTACATATTTTAGTTTGATTTCCCAGATTAAGAAAGTGATCGTTTCTCATCTCAACAAAAGGAAACAAGGTCAATTGTTCAAAGATGGAGGCTGAAAACTGAGAACACTGTTGCTCTCTGATAACACAGATTTCCTGGACAGTAAAAGTAGAAACGTATCGCTCAGCGGACCAAAACACAGCCATAAAGAACATCACACGGCAGCCAGACGACGTGTGCAAACAGAGCCAATCATCTCGGTGCCGTCGCCTCCCGCGCTGAAAAGCTGAGACTCAGGTGGCGTGCGTGTGAAGATGATTCAAAGCGGTGTGAAGCGGGCAGCGAAGAGGCAGACCGTGTGATTTATGGCGAATTATACGCCGGTAGGCCGGCAGCTTTTGGATTCACGCCTCAGAGGACGGATGTTTGTGCCACAGTTGGACGTCAGAGATGATCGGTTCAACGCCTGTAGCGCCGGATTCAGCTCATTTTCATCAGGCTTAATTACGCTAATTAGGCCTAATTAGGCTCATGGTTGAATAAAAATTACCATGGATCACAGTTACTGACGCAAAAATAATTAAATATACATAATTTTATTAATTTTATCATTACCAGTAATAACTACAGCTGCTAAACTAATAACATGATAATTACACATAATTAAAGTTATCCATGATTTATGTTAGATTTTTTTATACAGACTTAATCATTTTGAATGAGCTTCAGCTTCATTTAGTTGTAGTTTTTGAGTAAACTTTCCTATTCTGCAGAATGCATCATTTTATGGTTCTGCTACATTAAAACTGGGAGAATTATGCTGCATTCAGCTGCACCATCGACTTGAGTCATAATAGTTTTTTTGGTATTTTCCAATTGTTGTGGCGCTATCAACCATTAGCAGCACAGGTAATGCACCTGTCTCCTTCCCAGCCATCCAGCCAGTAAAGAAGAGATGTTGTGGTCCACTGTATGCACTCAGATTGATTAACGGTATAAAATAGTTTTTAAAAATCTTCAAATTTCCTAATATCATGGTTTAAAATTTTCTTAATACATAAAGTGCATATAGTCTCACTCTGTTCTGCTTATCCACCTCGTCCACCGTGTGCCTCTGATAACTGTTGTTTTGGTAATAATTTGTTTTATGTGCTGCGGATTCAGGAAATGTGTTAATTTAATTAAAAGATTATTGAATAAGGATCCAAAGAAGTTTATATACTGAGAAACAAATATGTTAAATAGAAAAATGTATGGATTTCTATTAATCAACTGACATTTATTACTACATAAACACACAAAAGTACCAAAAATAGGTACAGTTTAGAACCAGTTTAGATTCCCAGGTTCAAATGTGAAAGGTACCCATCCCTACTCTGGCATCTCATTAATAAAAAAAAGAGAGCAGAACAGCAAAAGATTTCAGCGGTTTTCACAGCGTTAGTTTTTAAAATGATGCATTCTGGCTAGGGCTGTACGATTTTGCCAAAAATCAAAATTATATAGATATATTTTAACCATAATTGTGATTTAATTTAGACTTTTCTCTGCATTAACCACAAGCAACAAAAAAAGTAGCCTGTAGATAAAGATGTTTGTAAACAAGGACTTTTTAAAACAAGAAATTTTATAGTTTTTATTAATCAGAATATTATTATTCAAGACAATAACTTGTTGAACATAAAGTGCAGCCAACAAACAAGTCTATGTATTAAACAATCTGACCGCTACTTATTGCTATAAGGGAGATTCCTGAAAGTTTCTGGTGAAAAGTAAGATTATATAAACTCTAAAACAAATAATAAAATTAATTTATCTCACTGCTGCAACTTCTGTCTCTTCCATGTGGAGCAAACCCACTTTAAACATTTTACCGACACCTAAAGGTCTGATCCATTAATTGTTATTATAGCTAAAAACTGCAGACCTCTGCGATATGGAAATTGTGTTTTTTATAATTCAGATTACCGTATATTGCAAATGTTCAGCCCTGATTCTGGTTAGTTGTGCAGCGTTAACTCAGTTCCTTATTTCTATATCAGCTCTCAAGCTTTACATCATTTTCAGAGCAGTCTGTGAAATTTAAAGCGTCTGAAGTGCTTTTCTATGTTTCTTCCAATGGCACAAAACCAGTCGATTTAAAATTTCTGAGTCTTCTCTACTTCTAATTTTAAGTTTTGTGTGTTTGAGCAAATTAACCTAGACTTGACTAAAGTTCTGGTCCCTGGCATCAACTCCTAAACCTCTGTTAGGGACGTTTTATACGGTATCGTGGTGATAATGAGCCGCTGTGAGAGTCTGTCCTACCTTGACGTAGTCGACGGCAGCATCCAGCGCAGCCACAGGATCTCTGGGAAACACAGACAGAGAGAGGGTCCTGTTTAGAGAGAACATCCCGACCAGGCGGACCCAAAGAACCGGGTCCACAGACGTCAGCCGGGTCCCTGACTGGTGCTGATGTTGCTTCTTTTAGCTTTCTAACAGCCGTGCGTCGGCTTCAGGAGAGCATATGCACGTCTGATCCATGGCTACCAGAGACCGAGGCTACTACGGATCTCTGTAGCTTCAGGGGAAAAACGTCAGAAAGTGGCGATGAAGCAAAAGATGTCAGAGTTTAAAGCTCTGGCCGTTCTCTGAGTTTTTCTCCCAGCCTTGCAGGCAGCGGTGAAGGCGTTCGCTCGCTGGCCTCCTTCCCTCCTCCCCTCCTCCCCCACCACATCACACATCACAGGCACACGCCTACCGTTCAGAGTCCGCTGACAGTTTTACACAGAGGTTAGAGCGCACACACACACACACACTTTTTAAACTCACAAAGTGAGGACCGTGCCTTCACTTCCATTCATTTTCAAGCCTTTTCTGGAGCCTAACCCTAAACCCAACCTTCACCAGTTTATACACCGCGGTCTAGGTCAGGGATCAGCAACCTTTACAACCCGCAGAGACACTTTTATCCTCAGTCCAGCTAAACTAATTTAATTTAGAGCCATAAAAGTTACACATCTCTTTGAAACCAGAGCTTATTTTTATAGTATACTATAGGAAATTTGTTTAATTTTTTTTTTTAAATTATAGATGAACAGTTTTTATTATTTAAACCAACAGTATTTTTATGTTTAGGTTTAATAAATCTTTTTCAATTGGACATTTGATTTTTGTATCAAATGGCATCAACAGCTTTTTTCCCCGCTGTTAAACTCTGAACTGGACTCTGCATCACACTTGCATCATTATTTTTGCACTACCAACGTTGTCGAACTTTTTATAACTCACTCAAATAGGACACAACTGAACGTTCACTGTACTTTTGCACCATATTATTAATTTGCACTACACTGAACTTTTTCATATTAATGCCTTTTTGCAGCATAAACATGGTTGAACATCCTTCTGCACACTGTTTATCTCCTGCATTGTTACATCCTGTTACATCACTGCTGCACTTTATATTGTAATGTTATCTTATTCCAAATGCAATCTCATTACACTGTCGTAAGCTTTATGCAACAAAATTTGGTTCTGTATGCACTCTGACTACTTTGTTGTCATTTTGTATGTACAAAGTCTAAGTCTAAGTCTAAAATGATGAAAAGGCAAGTTGTTTGCAACCTATTGACAAAAAACACTTCATTTATCTATAGTAAAATGTTCTACACACTATTAGTTTCTTTCTTTCTTGAAATGTTCTGCATATATTGCAGAACTAAATGCATCCTAAAGCGAGCAATTTTAAACTACCTTTACATTTAGAAACATTGACCAAGTTTTTAATTGCCAAAACTGAAGGTGTAGAGAGCCACAAGTTGCAGACACCTGGTCTGGGTGAATACTCGATTCTGATTGGCTGCAGGATGTCCGTTAAAAAGCATTATAGGACGCCTAAAAAAAATAATAAAAAGTCAAATAGCCTGGTTGCTCTAAGGCAGAGGTCACAAACCTGTTTGAAACTGAGAGCTACTTCGTTGATGTTGTGTTTTATGAAGGGCTCCCAGAACTGACCTTTTGAACTAGAAGAGTCAGATTTCACCTTAACTTTATGTAAAATAAACACATTTTTCATGCTTTGTTATAGATATTGCCACTTTTAAATCTATATAAATGCAAGTGTGATTAAACAAGAAGAGTAACAGAATGAAATAAAGTTTTAGATGCAGCTCACGGGTGGATTGGGCCCCACATGTCATCCTGGGGGGCCACTTGGTGCCCACGGGCCCCATGTTGGTGACCCCCTGCTCTAAATTATTGCGCTGGCTCAAATGTTAGCTGCTAACAAGCTTCTTGTGGAAAACTTGCGATTTTAACAGTGAAAGAAGCATTAAAGTATTCAATATTTATTTCCTTCATATGTGACTATGGTTTAAGATCTGGATAACGGCCTTTGAGGTGTCCGTTATCAGAAATTAAAGGCGTAAAACAGTTGCTTCCTTGTCGTTATCCCTTACATACCCAACCTTCACCTCAACCTAATTGACACTTTAATCCTAGACCTAACCTCTAGCCCAGGAAAAAATAGGTTAGGAACGATGAAAGGTTCTTACTTTACATTAAAAGTCCTCACTTTACTGAAATGAGCAAAACGTGTTCTCGCTCAGCTGGAAGTACAATAATAGACACAATTTAAGCAAGAAACACCAGCTTTTGTGTTTTTCCACCTAAACCGGCGTCTGACCAGCTCATTTCTCGACCCGCTCTTCTCGTCTCACTCCAGCAGCTCTTTTATCTGCGCGTCTTTGTTGGAATATTTTAAATAACCCGACTGAAACAACGCCTCGTTGGATTTAAAGTCTTATCCGCTTACCAGTTTTTGCCTACAACGAATGCGTTTGGAGTTTTAAGGCAGCTTTTCCTCCAGCACACCTACTTCAAGGGACTCAGAGAAAGCCGTAATCTGATAAAAAATAAAAAAAATTTGTGCAGATAAATTTGTGCAGATAAATAAAAATAACCCTGCCGCATCAGCAAGGTTGGTAGTTCAGATCCCTCAAGCTTGGACTGGTGTTCCCACGGGAATAATAGCCCAGCTCGTTTATTACCAAACCAAATATGTTTAGCCCCAAGTCCCTCTCAGTTTTAACACAGCCCTAAATAATGAGCAGGATTTAGCTACGCAGCTCAACAGAGGGCCTCATTCACAACAGGCTGGGGCCGTTTATTCAAGGCAGATTGTTTCTCAGCTCTCCGACGGCTCTGTGTAAACCGAGAGCCGAGGAAGCAAAATATAAGGCTGCTGATCCTACGGCCGGCCTGCAGACCACACGCCCTGCAGCAGAGCCGAGGACACAGGCGGTGTTTTTGTTTTCTGGGGATCCTCTGCCAGGAAGGGCTTAATTATACCCTTCACTAAAGGTTGGCAAATGTTGATTTTCTCCCAGTGTTTTGCAAAAAAATAAAAATAAAAAATAGCCATTCACCTTCGATTTGTTCCCATTTTGTCACAACAGCCACAAAACCTCAAGGTTTTTTTTTATTTGTTTATTTGTTTTTGTTTTTTTATTTTGATTGTAATGCAAATTGCAGTTGACTAATAAAATTGATTGATTGATTGATTGATTGAAGTGGAATATAAAAAAGAAAAGAAAAAGAAGAAGAAACAATCCATTTTATTTTCATTTTCACAAACAGAAATCTGAAAAGTGTGGCGTGCATTCGCCCGAGTCAGCACTTTGATAATTCATCACAATTACTGTCAACCTGCTTTTCAAACATCTGGAGACTGATTTTTAAGACAAATCCTTGAATAAATAACTCAAACTCAATGAGATTAGAGGGAGATGATGAGTAGATGGTCGGTGAACTGTGCTTTATGATCCTTCTGAAATAGATTTAGATCTGGACTTTGACTAGACCGCTCTAACACACCAGTGAGGCTTTATTTCTCGGGGTGTTGCTCTGCTAAGAGATGAACATCTGACCAAATCCTAAGAGCTTTGTGTCTTTTAACAGGTTTTGTTCCTGGAACAGGAAGCTTTGTTTTCTAACTAAACCTGAGCTGCCTGCTGAGCTCCTTCGTCTTCATGATGCCACTAATGCTCTAAAACATTTCATTTTATTTGACCTCACCTGTTACTGCTTTGACATTTTAATCTGAAGAAAACTGTTACAAATTTAACATTTAATAAGGATTTTGCATAAAAAACAAACAAAAGGACTCTGCAGTCAGGACAGACTTCTTTCAGATGTGTCTTTAGGCCAAAGTTAATCTATTTTTAAATCATCCAGACCTATAGAACCCTTCATGCTTTCATCAGCTGCAGACTCGACTCCTGTGAGGCGTTAAATCACCTTTAGCTCGTCCTGAAAGCAGCCGACTCGTCTTTTAGTCAACACCTTCCCTACGTACGCACATCGCCCCAGTTTTATGTTCTTCAAACTGGCTTCCTGTTAATTTCAGAACGGATTTGAACTTTTACAGCTCGTTTTTAAATCTCTCAACAACCTGGCGCTCCTCTATTTATCCAGACTTTTAGGTATTTGCGGATGGGTCATCCAGTCAGCTTTTATTGTGTGTTCCAGGGACTACTGAGCTTAAATGCTGGGGTAACTGGGCCTCTTTAGTGGCGTCACTCATGATCTGGAACCAAACCGGGTCTTTTTTAAAAGCAAATTAAAACTCATTTGTTCAGAAAGGCTTTTAAAGTTTCTTAGCACATCCTGTAAGCGGAGATCACGCATTCGCTGTAGCGGCTCCAAAATTGTGGAACAATCTGCCGATGGATGTCAGACAGGTATCCTCTCTTTCAGAGTTCAAGACTTTCTAATTTAATTATTTTCAATTATAATTTTTCACTATTTTTTTATTGTTTTGAACTATCTTGTTTGTCTGTTTTATTTTGTCTATTTTAACTTAAAATTACGTTATTTTTTAGCCATACCTGTACAGCACTTTCTTGACCTTTGTTCTCGTAAAGGGCTTTATTAATAAATATGGAACGGTTTGGTATGAATTATTTTTATTTATGTTATTTTAACTCCTTATTTGGATGCTTTAAAGCGCCTCAAATTTTGATTTACCCTGAGAATGCATTAAACGAGTGAATTCCCTTTACTAATTAGGTGACTTTTAAAGGTAATTGGGCTCTGCTGGATTTCCTTTAGGGGGGTGAATAGAGATGAATTTATTCATACTGATGTCATGTACAGTTTCCACTTCAGAGTTTTCACTGAACTTTGACCAGAGGCAACAGGGTTTCTCCCTATTTTCATTTAAAGACCTCAAAGTGAAGACCTTGATCATTCGGCGCATAAATAGAGCTGCGATGACATTGCTAACGCTGATAGAAAGAGAGGATGTTTTTTTTTTTTTGTTTCTCCTGCTGTAACTATGTCTGTGCTGCTCTGCTGGACTCCAGTGAGACCCAAAGTCCTGACCACATCAACCACCTGCCTCCCGTAACCCTGACCCCGCGCTGCAGGGTGAGCGTGCCGTGGAAATCACCATGGATAGACAACACCCATTCCAATCCCTCAGAACCAATCCTCCCAAAAAAAAAAAAAAAAAAAAAAAAATCACGGAAATCCCCTCTGTCCCCCTCTGGGAATGCAGCAAAGTCAAAAGGTCAGGTTTAAAAACAAAGTGACATCCAGGAAGACGGATAAATTCAGCCTCTGTACGAGAACCGTCTGTCAGGTGAGTAATTTTCTTTCTTCACTCGGTTATCTGTAAATTAAAGTGCGAGATGGTTCGGCCCGTTATTTCCAGACAACACAACCCGACCGACCGCTGCCATATCAGCACTTCTTCTTTGTGCTAAACTGGCTAAAACTGCAGGCGACGCCGCATTCTTCTCTGCCTCCAAAAAAACCACAAAAACAATCTTTGAGCAGAGGACGGCTGAAGGAGCGGGAGGCGAGGAAGAGGATGAAAATAAAAGAGCAGGGAAGACTGAAGCATGAAGAGCCAGCCACAGTCTTTTTCTGGCTACTGTTGTTCTTTGGAGCTCACCGCACGGCCCTCAGCGTGACCACCGCTGGCTTGAGGCGGGGGGAGGGCGCGGCCAGAAAGGCGAGGCCAGCAGCTGCGTGCAGTACCTGCAGCCCATCTGCAGGGGTCAGCGGGCGTCCAACGTACGCAAAAACTTCCTCAGACTGAGGTCCGAGTGTTCCTGGACAACAGGAGGATTATTTCATGGCTTTCATACGTCTCTAACGATCCGTCTCCCTCCTATATTCGAGTAATTAACATCTAGAGCAGCGGCCTGTCACCGTTACAACATAAAGAGACATTTTTTGCCCCTAGTCCAGCTAAATAAAACATGTTCAGAGCTGCAAATTTCACACAATGTTGATAAAAAGGCAACTTTTCATCTTTGTAAAAAAGAGGATCTGAGATCTGTGAAAGTCTTGTAAATAAATAACACAATTTCCAATATAACAAAGACAAAATAGATCCAGTTTCATTCATTGTGGGGATTTAATGTCATTATCCATTGAAAAAACTGAAAAACAGCAAAAAGCAATATTTGTTATTCTGCACCTACATTTTGAAATATATATATATATTTTTAACTAGCTCTTTTAGGAGCCAACTTGCCAGGAGTGGCTCCAGAGCCCCTGCTCTGTAGATTAAATTAATGTGATAAAAATGCTATGCACCATACATCTATAAGTGGATATCTAAATCAATTTGATTGGAAACTGCACTAAACACCACAAATAACCTGCAAATACGACCAAAAAAATAATAGAGTTTCTAGATGGTACCTATGCTCTTCCTTATACAGCTCACCAAAGCGTTAACAACTGGTGGGTCTGATGATTACTGTGTTTAAATGCAGCAATATAACGTACATTAGTGCTGCACAACACAAATGTATTGTTATTGTAATGTCTCTAATCAATCTGCATAATATGAATTAGCTAATTAATCAGTACCATACATATTCAGGCGCCCATTCCTGTGATATACTGTTTGGTGACATGCTTGATGTTGCATTAAAGTTTTTGTAGGTACGGCAGCAATAAGGTGGAGATTGAGCTGCTTCCATGCCTTCACCTTTCCAATAAAACCTTGTTGCTGAGATGGATATTATGAATTTTCTGTTCCCCTCCGGTCGCTGGATAAATCTCATTATCAGAGGTTTATGTTTTCCATGAAGCCAATGCAAGAAGACATTAATACTGTAAATTATGTTGATCGTTAGTCATATGGTTATCACATTAACAAATATTATGCTGTGTTTTCCTAAAACTGTGCAGCCCTGTTTAAAACTGTAAGTAATATTTTTTCTGCTGCTGTAGTCATGTGCTACCTTGACAACATTATTAACACCTTGGATCCATTACGTACCCATCTAATCTGTCTAATATCGTCTATTTCTCTGAGAAAACATGAAAGTACACCGCTGTCTTGTATTTGGATTGATAAAAAGGTCTCAGCAGCGCCACCTTGTAGTTAGAGCAGTTTCTCTCTTAACAATTTCAGTTCATTTGGATTTCACTGGTTCATAACTAAAGCGTCAGTGGGAAATTATTAAAAAGAAAGAAAGAAAAATAGGTTGCATTTAAAGTCAAAACAATGACACTTCAATAAAATACAGTCAGGTTTGGGTTTACATCTACATGTTTATGCGGGCTGGATGGGCACAAAGTGGGTCAGGGCTCATAGTAAACTTATTAAATGAACCCGCTTATGTTCATATTGTCCATGTAGGCATAACCTGTCAATACATCTGCAGTAGGGTTTGAAACTGATACCATGAAAACAGTTTATATTGCGTAGAACACATTTTCCAGCCCATTTCAAACTCAAACATAAATGTCGCCTTGTTCAAATGAACCCAAATACGATCCAATTAAAATGGCAAAAAGTGACCAGCAGCATTTTATGATTCGACTCAGTCTCCTACTCTGAACTATTCATCTATCATTTATGTATAAATATGGAACTGCAGAAACAATTTGAATCCAAAGGGAATCCCCAATTTGCCTACATCTGGGTTTATGTTTTTTTTTATGTAAATCTACCAGTTATTCACAAACAAATACTTTTGTGCTGCAGTAAATACTCCAGTATGTATGCTGATTACGGCATAATGTACGCCTACATTTTTTTTTCTAAAACATCTGATGAGATTTAAAGTGCGATATATATATAAATCTTAAAGATTTCTTTTTGAGTTTATGCAGAAATGCACCGATCAGACTTTTCTGATATCGATTTTTTTTAAAATTTTCTAATTTTGACTGAGTCCAATGTCGTCTTCTAAGAACTTTAACGCTTAAAAGAAAAAAGAAATGGTCCTCAAGTGAATCCTGAACATTTATATTAATGTTATTAAAGTCCAAAAAGTACACAACTGTTTATCCAGTTGTTTGATGTGTCCTGTGATCCGTTTTATATTGATCTAATGTGGTCACAATTCAGATATAATTTAATAAATATGAAATGAGCTAGCAGTCAGATGTCCTCCCAGCACAGATCTCTCCCTCGTTAGCCTCTTTTCACGGTCTTTTCTGCTGCTGCCCTCCTCCTCCTCTTCCTCCTCCTCCTCCTCCTCCTCCTCCTCCTCCTCCTCCTCCTCCTCCTCCTCCTCCTCCTCCTCCTCCTCCTCCTCCTCCTCCTCTTCTTCCTGTCCTGGTGGTCCTCAAGCTGCCCATAAAGGTCAGGAGAAAGGCAAACCGGCCAATCAGGAGTCAGTGCACCATAAGGTCAGGGCTCACAGGTCACTCAGCAGCATGAGCAGTGAACGTCCAGATTGACTAACCAAGTTGTGCTTCTGGTTTCATAGAAAAGCAAACTCGGATTTGCTCTATCAACTTAAACTTCCCAGTTTAAAACGTTTAAAACTGAAGCGGCTGCCGAGTCCGATAAGTTTAATTTGGTCGTTACAGCATCACTCAGTGAGAGTCCAGCCACCTGCACAGGTGAAATGAAACGGATCCGGAGATGAAGAGAGAGGGCAGACAAAGAGTTCAGACTAATCTGGGAATCAAACCTGCCACACCCTGACTTACAAAGGTTGGCCGAGTGCTGGGGGCCACAGGCGCGCGCACAGAGCTGGCTTCCATCAGATACAGTGAGCTGTAAACCGAGCCCGGAGACAGAGAGATGGGAGGACATGATGAGGGATGAGGTGTGTGTGGGTTCTCTCTGAAGCTGAGCCCACTGCACTAAACCCCCCCAGGGCTCACATTTACAACCTTCTCTATCTTCATCCACCTCTGCATGTTCTCACTCCTCCTTTCACGTTTTCTTTGCTTCATCTCACTGAGGAATGGAACAGCTATCCTGGTGACAGAGGCATGATTTTCTTCTTCTTTTTTTAATGAAAATCAGAAGGTTTTCCATGCATTTGAATACATTTTACTCAGATTCTCCCGAATAAAAGCCCAGTGCAACAAACTGGCTTCGACAATCCCAGACTTTGCACATTTGTAAATCGTATCCTTATCCAGAATTATAAATGCTGCCCAACTCTTAGTCTCTAATATCACTGCTGCACTTTATCCGGAAACTTACTGCATATTTGTCTACATTGCAACTGTCTACTGTTAAATCACTGCTGCACTTTATCCGGAAATCAATTGGAATTTATCCTGTGAATTACTGCAATTTATTACTGCATTTTAATCCTGTACTGTAAATTCACAGCAACGTATCCTGTGGAGTTACTGCAATTTTTCTGAGCTGTATGAACACGAAATGTCATTCTGTATGCACTCTGTGCATACAAAATGACAATAAAGAAAGTCTAAGAATGCACCTCTCTGTGGTTTAATCTCTGCATAAATCCAGTCGTTCTGCGACGGCTTCAGAGGTTTTTTGCGGAGAACGTCGGAAACAAACAGCATCGTGATGACCAAAGAACCCAGCAGGCAGGTTGGGGAGGAAGTTTGAAGCCGAGTTGGGTCATAAAACAAAATCCAAAATACAAAGAGTATGGTGGCATAACTTTAACTCTGGAGGAGCTACAGACATCTGCAGCTCAGGTGGGAGAATCTGTGCAGGATGAGGTGTACACTTTTCAGATTTAACCTTTATGGAGGAGTGGCAAAAGTGTCGGTAGAAAAAGAAAGCCTGCTGAGCTCCTGTCTGCATTTCCCAAAAACAAAAATGCTTTTGAAGACGGTTGGTGGCACTGGATTTTATCTATGTGTATCGGTGTAAAAATACGTTTCAGATTCCTTTTTGTAAAAAAGATTTGAAGACCTCGTATCCTATTTTATCAGCTTTCTAATTATGTCCTACTTTATGTCAGCCCATGAAAACACAATAATATAAAATGTATTAACGCTTGTGGCTTTTAGGTGACAAAATGTAAGCAGGTTTAAAGGGCATTGATAATGCTGAAAGCCAAATGAAAGGAGCAATAAATAAGAGATTTACAGTAAAATCAACCTAAATCATTCTCATTTCTCACCCAGGATGGAAGTAACATTCCCTATAAATGATCTTTCCTCTCCATCAACAATGTCTTAGTCACATTTTTCTCCTTTCAAACCTAGAGGTACGGTCCAGAACTACTTTGGTTCAGACTGTAGCTCGTGTTTACTTCCTGGTTCCTGAGCCAATCATATGAGAGTTTCCAGGGTTCCCAAAACAGAGCAGCGTTTGGTATTTTACTTTGGTAAAATAGCAGCAGCCTGAAAACATGGAAGCCAGGAAGAGAAGCGGACCAGAAATAAAACAAGAATACAACATCATAGACGTATCCTGTGGAAGTAAAAATTCACAACAGCAACACACTGTTTAAAAACGGCATATTAGATTGTTGTGATTGGCAAGCTGTTGTACCGATTTAAGCCACAAGATGTCAGTATTACTTATAACTCCTTTAACCGTTTTCATAATTAGTACGTTTGTGAAAGATTTTTTAGTCGTCCCTTTAAATAAAGACGAGTCAAAGGTTTTTGTCCCAAATTCACAATCACTGCTGTCCATGAATAACCACCTGGACAATCACCTTGAATGCTCCCAAGATGGAATTAGAAATACCTTTATTGTCCCACAATGGGGAAATTTGGGAAATATAAATGCCCTAAAGTGCATTTTTTGTCTAAATCACCAAATTAAGACAACTGAGCAAATTCCCTTACACCGGTGGGCTTTGTATTGTTTGTTTGCACAAAACGTTGAACAAAAAACTCACAAACAGACACAAAAACACAGCAATCTTAACCCTCATCTGTCTGCGTTTGTGCATGTTTACCTGCTACTCTTGACGTCGTCGCTGATATTCTGACCCAGAGAGGACGCGGCGGGCTGGAGGCCGTGCCCCGAAGGCAGTAACGCGTTCCCGGAAAGCAACGGCGGCGCCTGATTGGTCTTCGGGTCCCACGTGTGGCTGCTCTGGCCCACGTTGGTTCCTCCTCTTCTGTGACGAGGCAGCGTCCCGTGCAGGGAGACTTGCTGGTAGGCCGCAGAGGGAATCTCAGATAAGCTGCCGGCCTGCCCTGAAGGAAGGCTGCACAGAAGAAACGGGTAAAACGAAGGTTTACTTTTTCTAAAATCCAGTCAGTTTTGATTTCAGGGTAATGAATTCAGCAAATAAATTAAGATTACTAGAGATTGGAGCCGTGGAGATCCATGGAGATGGTGGGCTTTTTGGGCGAGCAGAGGCCATTGCTGGGGCCACCGAGGGAAGTGCTGGGCCCTGTGGAGGGGACAGAACCTCCTCCCAAGGTGTGATGATGGGCATGCAGGGACCTGGGCAGACTGGCAAAACGTCCCTCAGCCATCATCCTCAACTCTGGAAAAATGCAGAGAAATTTAGATGAATCCAATCTGAAACAACCTCCATTAATTATTGGATGAATGACCAAAAAAAACACAAAGAAGACATGAGCAAAACACTGTTTGGTGCAACAGTGACCGCACCCAGAGACACTCATAACTGAGATTATCTCATACTCTGTCAAGCAATCACAATGCAAAACAACAAATTACCCTGCAGGGACACGAAAGTCATCATTATGTGATTATATATCGGTAATTACAAGGTATCTAACTACTATATGTCGCGTGTCAAGGTCGGATTTTCCCACTTTTTTAATGAGGTATCTAAAAACAATATAAAAAGAGCTTATCTTCATACGCATCTAAATGCATACACTTGGCATAAACTAAAGACGATGTTTTAATTAAAAAGCCTCCAGCGGTTTAGGTTAGACGCAATTCTGTGGTTACACTGCAAAAAGGGAACTCAAGATAAGTCAAATTTTCTTGAAATTAATATATTTTTCCTTGATTTGAGCAGCTAAATAAGACTATTTGCCAATGGAATGAGTATTTATACCGCTAAAATAAGATAATTAGATATGTTGCACTTGAAATAAGATGGAGATGAATTTATTATTATTTTAAGTGCAAAAATGTTATTCCATTGCCAAATAGTCTTATTTAGATGCTCAAATCAAGCATAAATACACAAATTTCAAGAAAATGTTACTTACTTTGAGTTCCCTTTTTGCAGTGTAGATTAGAAAAAAAGCTGACTTTTTTATTGACGTGAGAATAAAATAAAGTCTGTTGAGATTCTTAATACTATTTTTTTTACTTTATCGGAGTCGATGAGAAAACATGAAGAAAAACAGCTGCAGTTCACCTTTATTAACCTTATTTTGTGCCAGTGAGGTGAGCCGTCGTCTGTTGGCACCGACGCACGGACAGAAATACGCAGCGACAAAAAAAAGACGGATCACTCGGCAGGGTTGGGAAAACACACGATGGGGTCTTCCCACATTTTCCTGCGGTGTGAGGATGACTGGACAGCATCATCTGCTCTGATTCACTCTGCACCGTTAGTCACGCTGCGCAAACTTAAATATAAAAACTCTGGACGAGCCGACAGGTTTAAACCAACCCACCCCTCAGTCCTAACCTCGTCAGAGAACCACAAGTCTGCACTGCAAAAAGGGAACTAAAGTAAGTAAAATTTTCTTGAAATGGGTGAAATTTGAGCAGTTAAATAAGATTATTTGCCAATGGAATAAGATTTTTGCACTTAAAGTGTGAATAATTCTACTCCATTATTTTTCAAGTGCAGGATATCTAATTATCTTATTTTAGGGGTAGAACTACTAGACCCATTGGCAAATAGTCTTATTTACCTGCTCAAATCAATGAAAAATAGACTAATTTCTAGAAAATTTTACTTACTTTTAGTTCCCTTTTGCAGTGTGACCTTTAAATCTCAGCTGGTTGGTTATTTCTTTTTTAAAGAAGCTGATTGGGATCAGGGAAAATAGAATCCAGAAAGCAGTTTAGACATGAGAGTATCCAGAAGAGCTCATCTCTGAGGACCCGACTGGTTTTCTACCAAGCGTTCTTAATTCAGAGCATAAATAATCTGCTTCTGGGCCAAAATTGGCAGCTTCTTTTATCAACACGACAGCAAAGAGAGGAGCAGTGATGCCGTCTCTTACTCTCTTTCTTGGGTCTGTTTCAGAACCACTGCAGGAAGACGGTTCTGAGCATTACCAGAAAGTCCTCACACCCTCTGCCAGGACTTTGGAAACAGCCGCCTGGGGCTAAAAATACAGCCGCATCAGAAGCAGAACTATCTGCTGCACATCTTTCTGTCCTAAGATATTTAAACGCAGGACAGGAGCTCAGATTATGCACTTATTTTAATGTTGTAAACAACTTTTTCCCAGAGAAACACTCTTTCATTTGGTTTTACAATGAATACATTGATTTAATTTGGTCATACTCGGTTAATTCTGAGGCAGTTTATGGGAATACGCAAGTAATTATTCTGCAAAAAAAATATTTTTAAGCATCTGTATTATGTTTTTTCCCCCTTTTATTATTACTGTCTAATGTTGGAAGAGGTTTGCCTCTCTGCCTTAACTGATGTAGAAGAAGAACACAGCTTTGTGCAGGCGGTAGCGTGCTAACAGCTAGCAGCTAACAATCTGAGCATGCAGCTGTTAGCGCGCCTTAATGTGCGTTCACACCAAACGTGAACAAGGCGAAGAGAGCGGGCGATTTACATGTTAACCCTACGTAAAGGCGTGATCAGGAGAAAATTAATGCCGTACGCCCGATGATGCACACCACGCATTTCGAGTGAGGCAAATGGCGCAAATTGGTTAAATAGAGTGAAGCTAAACTGCGAACAGCGTGGAGGATGCATGAATAAAGCAAAGTGAACAATTGCGCGAGTTCAAGCAATCCGAAATCTGTCAATTTGCGTTGTGTTGACCAATCAGCGACGTAGGGTGAAGGAGTGCAGCAGAGATGCTCATTATCATTAGTAACCAATGACTTTATTGCCGTTATCTGAACTATAAATATTAAACACTTAGGGCTACCATGCCACATTTTACACCTGTTACATACTACATGTCTTGGCTTGTGTATTTTGGCTGTCCTCGTTACTCCTCTCTTACATTCTGGGTTTCTATGATTACAAAGTCAGAAAAACGGTAAACACACACATCAAGAAGGATTCAAGATTGATTCCTCTAAGCCCAGAAAGCAGCTGGTCCTCCAACATTTAACCAGACACCCAAACCTCTTGAAAACAATATATTTTAGTCAATTCAATTTTATTATATAGCGCCAATTCACAACACATGTTCTGAATAGTGCATGTAGGTTGGGATGAGGGGAGAGGCGTTTAGAGTTCAACATTATGATGTTGGTGTTGGCATCGGCGAGTACCAACAAATAGGGCACCGATACCATTTTGATGTCTTCTCTCTCCCAACTAGTATTATACATGTTATATAAGTTCATGAAAGTTGCACTATTTTGGCATTTGAGAGCCAAAAGTTTATTCAACTATTGCCACCCATTCCAGGTTAGGCAATAAAAAGTTCTACTACTCTAAGTAGTATGCAGTTCTTCATATATATACACACACACACACATGAATTTCAAACAGATGGTATCGGTATCGGCCAATACTGCACAGCCAGGTATCGGGGCCAAAAAATGGCATCGGCGCAACACTAATATATTCTTTTTTTTTTTTTTTTTTTTGATTGATCAACCGCTCCTTCTGGGAAGTATTTTAATACTCTATGATAACTGGTAATTGTTAGCCAAATTAGTCAGAAAGTAGGTCAAGTGGTCAGCTACACTTTAGGTTTCAATGACGCTGCATGCCGAGTTGAGTGAATCTTCATGAGTGAAGAGAGAACATCTTCATAACGCTGCTGGAGAGTCGTTTGTGTTAATGAAGAGACGCTGATCAAATATTAGTGTAGTGGTCATTCAAACGGCGCAGCAATGGTGCAGATATGCCACATGGAGAACCTGCATCGTACATTTTTAATTCATGGCAGCCCCAGTTTTCTGTTACAGTGTTAAATCTGTTATAAGGTGAAGCCAGAGTTATTTTCCAATGGGATCATGTCTTCCTGAGGCATAGAAATGCAAGGCAGACGCAAACTAAGGTAAGGATCATTTTGCCATTTCATACCCTTACTTCAAACCTGTTGAACCCATTTAAAAAAAAAGGGACAAAACGGAACCATGTGCCACAAAAACTGACCATACAGCAGTGTGTCCATAAAAATGTCTATGCGGCTGATAGTTTAGTAGGAATTACAGCAACATTTATGACTAACAAAGGTTACCAACTCCAGCTTTAACTTGAAGAGCAGAGACCGTTGTGTTTGATGCGCATCAGAGTACATATTTGAGGATCCTGAATGGGGAGATGCCACCCAGCAGCAGAAACATGTTTTAAAATGCAGCTACATCGGGTCAAACAGTGAGGGGGGGATAGAGTCATCAGCTCGTATTGATGAATGTCAATGAAAATGCAAATGCAGCTTTGGAGGAACAAACAGCCGGCCCAGTCCAGGACGTTTCTGCACACAGAAGGCAGACAGTGAAAGAATTACTAAGGCATGCGGGATCAGTCAGAATGTGGATTCCTCTGAGGGCCAGAATGACTGCAGCACCTATTATATGACCCTGAGGGATTCAGCTGTGTGTGTGGTACTGACCATCTGCCAGACGCACCGCCTCCCCCTGTAGTCCATAAAAACCATCACCGAGTTAAGAGTCCGACTCACAGCCATCATGCACTTCGCTTTAGACTCAATTATTCAGAGTCCAGGAAGTTATTTTGAAAAAAATGCAGAGAAATGATATTAAAAAAATCCTCCTTTGATATCCACTTATTCTTTTTTTCAATGTATTTCCCTTTCAGACTCGTTTCAGCTACTCCTCTCTTTCTGCCCCCATCCTAGCTCATCCATCTTTCTCTTTTAGTGCCCCCCCCCCCCCTACCACAAAGACGTCTTCTCCTTATCACTCTTGTCCATCACAACATCAGCTCTGGTTTGGCCCCCTGACTTTTGTCTCCTTTCTTTGGCCTTCTGCCTCTCATGATGCACTTTTCTTTTACCCCTCCCCTCTTCGCTTTATGGACTCGTCCTCTGCTCCCAGCAGCTGTTCGGCTGCCGGTCACATAAACGAGAATAAAAACACCAAAAAAAGGGACTTATTTGCTGCTGATTTTAAATAAAAAAAAAAAACATATTCAGGCCTGCTTTCCCCATTAATGAAGTTATCGTCATATTTTCTTCCTCTTTTGAAAGTTTGTTGGTACTTAGCATTAATTACAGGAATTATTTGTAATATTTTGCTAACAGGACCAGAGTATTTACTACATCTAGACCATAATTATGGTTTTTCTTTTAATTTGTCTGACATGGGGCGTTTTTACATAAACCCAGTAGTGATAAATCATCCCAGAGAGTTAAATGTTTGCATGTAGCAGGTCACCGAGCAGACCTTCATGCCTTTATGAGCGGTGATGCCGTAGAAAAGGCTGACGTCAGCGTTCTGTCAGTGGATGACGTCCAACCCCTCTGCCTCTGCAGCAGCTGATATTTTTAGAAACACGGTCTAAATTTAAAACCATTAGTAATTTTTCTAAATTACCCTTTAATCCTGCAAGGACATCCAGGCAATATCGTATTTGTCACCTAATCTCTGACGCTTGCATCGACTCAGAGGACAGATAAGCGGTGACTTTTTGTGTAATCCTTAATTGACGCATTTAATATTTATAGAAATATTACCGTGTAACATTGTAATGTGATAAAAATGTTAAAATAGTCACAATGATAAAATACTTGAGTCGTTTAAGTAACGAAACCAAGAAAACCATCAACAACAAACATGTTTTCCCTATCGTCTAGTTTTTAAATGGAAAATGTTGCGCAGTTTTGGCACATTTTCCAACTTGTTCTTTGTTTTTATTCGGACTTTTTAATTAATTTTCTGTCCAGTTCCTGCCCGTTTTCATGCACTGCAAAAAAGGAACTAAATGTAAGTCAAGTTTTCTAGAAATAAGTGTATTTGTCCTTGATTTGAGCACGTAAATAAGATAATATGCCAATGGAATAAGATGTTTGCACTTAAAATAGGAACATCTTATCTTCTTCATCTTATTTCAAGTGCAGTTTATTCAAGTACCTTATTTCAGGGGTCAAAATACTCATTTCATTTGCAGATCATCTTATTTACCTGCTCAAATCAAGCAAAAATACACTAATTTCAAGAAGATTTTACTCAGTTTTAGTTCCCTTTTCGCAGTGTGCAAAGCTTTGTTACTTTAAAGCCACTCAACTCCGACCGATGAATCCTTCAGACATAAAGATTCTCCATATTTCGGGGGCTAAGTCCTTTAAAGTTATTCTCAATAACTGACCTTTCATGCAGCAGATAGATTTCATCTGCTGCCAACAGCAGTTAGTCAGATGGACCCCCTGACTCCATTTTAGCTGATTTTTATGCTGTTCAGACTGCAGCACACAACACTATATCAGCAGATAGGAGACCACTGGTAACTTTGTTTCTATTTTTGCTGCTAAACAACTTACACTGCCATACGAAGCAGTATTAATCTGCTTCACCAGTGGGCCAAAGCACTGGAACTTTCTTTGATTCCTCTGCAGAAACCAGAGCATGTTGCAAAAGAAAAAGGTTTTCTGGCTCATCATCAGCTAGCCGATGAGTCCCAGCTGAAGAGACGGACTGATACGACATGATACTGATACGGCAGCCTCTACAAACGTTACTTTGGTGTAGATATTACAGCACTGTTGTTGCCGTGTTGTTGTTTAACATTTTTCAGCAGAGGAAACACAAACTGCTCAGTGGTCTCCAGGTAAAACGTAACATCTGCTAGTACAGCATCGCATCCCATGGCTCGCATCCCTCCATCCAGGATTTATACAGGTCTAGGGTCAGGGGAAAGGAGGCCAATATCTCTGCTGCAAACAAACAGTTTAGACTTTCACCTTCAGGGTGGCGCTATAGAGCGCTAGGTGCTAAAAGCAGCCGCCGCCACAGAGAGAGACAGCTCCAGGCGGACAAACTGATGAGCGTTTAAACAGCCGGAGGACACAGATCAATACCACGCTATATATATATATATATATATATATATATATATATATATATATTATATATATATATATATATATATATATATATTCTATATATATATATAATATATATATATATATATATATATATACATATATACTATCTGGTTTCACTTCACTCTCATTGAACAGTTTAACTAGAGGAAAAAAGGAAAGCTAGAAATATCTATATATTTTTTGAATATCGATATATTTTTTGTTTTTATGCATGTGTATATATATATATATATATATATATATATATATATATATATATATATATATATATATATATATATATATATATATATATATATATATATATATACACATACACACACACACATACACATGCATGTATATTTGCATAAAAACAAAAAATATATAGATATTTCTAGCTTTCCTTTTTTCCTCTAGTTAAACTGTTCTATGAGAGTGAAGTGAAACTAAAGTCAAACTTGCTGATTAAAGCGGATTATGCATTTAGACATTTTCAGTTTCAGCTGTCTGACAAACATCAGCTAAAACAGCGGATCGTCTGACTCGCCGTTAGTCTCTCACAGTTCCAAGGATTTATCTGCGTTGCAACAAACTCACAGCAATGTTACTGTTGATAACCTAATAGAGCCTTAAATCAACCAAACTCTGCCCTTAAGGAATGAATCAGTGCCGTGTCTGAAGACTTAAGCCCTGGTTACGCTCCATGGCAGGTCCTTATGCAACCCAGTTGTTTTCACGCTGCACCGTACTTCTCCTTTTAAATACTGGACATCACTGCTGAGGAGATCTGCCTCTAATCACCAAGTTACATTTTTCCTATAACTATTGTTTTAAAGCTTTAATTCAGCCAAGCAAGTAGCTGCAAAAACAAACTTGCTTTACGACTCTACCGCGCTACACATCTTGTAGAAAACACGGACAACAGGTGGAAACAACGGAGCTTGCTTTCAATCCACTTCTGATTTTTTCATGAACAATTGAAGCCAACAACAGTGAGTATAAAATTGCCTTCACTGAAAAATACATTTTTAAATTAATTTGTTGCTTGCAGTCAAGTTGTTTCCATGTATTTAGTTCAATCTACTATATTTTTGGACTATAAGCTGAACTTAAAATCCTTAAATCTTCTCAAAGATGTGCCTTATATATGATTAAAGTTGTGCTTACTGACTGATTTTATGTGGTACAATGTGCTCACAAATCTGTTAAAATGTGTAAATATGACTTTGGTTAGCATTGAAGCCGCTCCGCTCAATGGATATTAGGAGCATTACGGTACACTGTCACTACCTGAGGACCCCTGAGCTGTCTACAAGACTGCCTGACTGTAATGTCTAAACTAGAAGTGCATTCATGTAAGGCAGCCTGGAGTACGCGCTAGCAACAATAAACCTAGTAAGTTAATTCAATATAAATGTTTATTTTGGCCTTATGTTAGAAACAGGGCAGTTTAGTCCAGCTACTCTGTCCTCCTGACAGAGACGATAGAGAGCTGTGGACGTGGAGGAGTGATATTACACAGTTCGGAAGAATATTTAGTGCGCCTTATGGTCCGAAAAATATGGTATGAAACAAACAAACAAACAGAATTAGGCATATGAAAAATACTGTTTTTAAATAACTACTACTAAACATAAATTAGTAGTGATTACAACTTACTGCTGTATTTGGCCGTCTGTTAAACATGACCTGAACCAGACTGTTAGGAAAACCTGCACAGGTATGTTAGTGAAAGGGAAAAAAAACTGAGGCATTAATTTTTGTTGCAGACTATTTCCAACCAATCACGTGTCTCTCCTTGGCACCGGTACACCAGACAAAACATGGTGGGTCTTTGTCACCGCTGGCGCTGAGGGCCTTGGGTCGGGAACACGCATTAACACACAGACACACACAGCCTTGGGTGAGAAGATTAACAGCAGGAGGAAATGGCAGCATAAACATATAAATGAGCGTTATAGAAGATTAGTGACGATAAATGTTACTATTTACTCCCACGTTCATTTTAAAAGGAGTATCTCTGCTTCTCACAGCCCTGAAGACACAACTTTGCCTTAGCATTCGACTGATTTCAGTCCAACTGGTTGATAGCAGGCTCACAATAAACATTCATCAGGACTCCAGGAGAACTTTCCTTAAGCCCCCAAAGTGGCGTTTATGAACAGCTTGCTTCTTCCCATTTAATTCATACGAACCAGCTGCGGGTGTTAAGAGCATGCTCGGCTGTGAAGATACAAAAATGATCATCAAGGCGGCTCATGGCTCCGACACAATCGCAGGCGTTCAGATGAAAAGGACGGCTGCAGCGCCGGTCTGTCATTACACACAATGGAGAGGACGAATGCAAACAACATGTTTGGGAACGAGCAGCTTCCTCTCGCCGGCTTAAAGAGTTTTCCTGCTGTAACACACACACACACGCACACACACACACATTAGGAAAACCACCCCTGGCCAGAAGTGAACAATGGGAACGACTGTCACATGACCGCTGTGCAGAGCAAGTCTTTGTTAAAGTGGGAGAGAGAGGTGTCCTACTGCGCTCTTCTGTGCGTGGGCCCACCAGCATGTATGTATGTATGTGTGTGTGTGTGTGTGTGTGTGTGTGTGTGTGTGGGGGGGGGGGGGACATGTTAATGAGGTCGGTATTAAATCCCACAGCAGTAGCTGCCATTTAATGCTTCTAAAATCTTTGTTGGCTTGTCCATCTCGCTCCCTTTCTCACACATTAACACCTAACTTCACTCAGTGTGTGAACTCATTGGGGGGTTAAATGTGACATAACCCCACTTCACGCTAGTAAGTCACAATCATACATACATAAATACTTACATGGACCCCATTTTCGGAACAGAACAGCTTCTGCTTGTTCCTCAACAAAATGGACCGATAAATAAAATGTGACTATAATAGTTTCCAGTGAAATAGTCTGAAAATGGTTGTGCGTTCAATGCGTGCATGCAAAATGGTAGATTAAAAAGAAAAGTAGAGGAGATCCTTGGGTTGCTCTATGTAGATTGCACTGATTGGCTGTTTATCAGGAACCAGAAATACAGAACTGAAACAGAAAACCTTTATTTCTTTTTCTATCTTAACTTTTCAACACATGCTTGCTGAGGTCAGAACTAGCAGTCGACTTTGGTAGTCAAAGCTTTAGTCTTTGTTTTCCTTCATAAAAAGGACATTATGAGAAGGGTGCAATGGATCAGAGATTGACATGCAAAGACAGATAAAGCTAAAAACACACCAAAACTATCATTGTATCTTTTCCACTGTCTCCACAAACCCTAAACAATCCTTTCAGTTCTCATACATAGACAGAGCCACCATGTCTCCAAACACCCTGGGTAGAAAAATGAGCAGATGGAGTTAAAAAATTACAAGTTTCATTCGGCCTCTGCTTAGTTTCCATCTGCAGTAGTTTGTGTTTCTGTTTGGGACCTAAAATAAAGACATGTACGTCCAAACGTGTTACAAGTTAACTTAATAATACTTTCTAAAGATTTTATGTCACGTTGATTGTGGTTCTTGTGGCGTCCCATTTGAGCCAGTTGACTCTTAACCACAGGAGATTATGACCTAAAATAATGATGCTGGTACCCTTTCCATGGTGTAGGGTGTGAAAACTAATTTAAACCATCAGCCTTCATGCAGCATTCAAAACATCCCCTGGGCTGAAATTAAAAAAAGGTATAAAAAAAATCCTAAAATCATTCACAAAATGAGACAAACAGACCTGCACCCGTTTTCATGCTAGTTGGACGTTTGAAGAAAAGACACCGCTTCCATGTTTGGGTAAAAATATAACATCAGGTTTAAAGGATGATTAGCCTATAGTAGCAAAAGCAAAAAAAATAAACTGTTTAACTAGAAATTCCCTTTGAACTTCAAAGTCTGGCTTTAACAGAACCAAGAATTCAGGCGTTTTCAGTATTTACTATAAAATATGCAGCTGATCTAAACCCGTGCTGGTTATCCCCGCCACCGACTGGACGAGGGTTTCTGGTTATGGACAGCAACAATAACAATAACAATAATAATATTTAATAATACTACATTGGATTTGTAATGCACTTTATATTTATACAAATCCCAAAGCACTACATAGTAAAACAGGTAAGTGCTAAATGAAAACACATAAAGAGCATGAGAAATAAAATAAGTAAAAAAGATAAAACAAAAACAACAAGTGAAATGGCAAGAGTTCAATTAAATATAATCCAATTTGTTCCCCCACTTTGTTCATACACATTCCTCTTTCATCTCTTTCTTCTTCCACTTTCTACCTGAGAATAAACTAATCCATGTCGTTAATCCGAGCTTATTTCTCACCGTAGTTCAACATTTTCATGAATTTTGGGGATGAATTATAATAGAAGCCCTCGACTCTTCACATAACTCAATTCCAGTAAAACAGGAAGGCTAGCTGTCTCGCGATCCAAAAGTTGGAAGTAAGATTCCAGCTTGCTGGTGCAAGGCACTTAACCCAAAGTTGCCCGCTGATCATATCGATGAAAATGCTCTGAGTGGTTGGTATGACCAGAAAAGCAGGATAAAATTCAGCCCATTTCAAATAAACAAAAATAACTAAGAACCCTCCCTGCTGGATTTGGATTCATGCAACCACATCTCCTCCCAGACAGAAAAAAAACAAACAACTGCCACAGCAAGTAAACAAGCATTATAAAAGCAGAGCGTTTCAGCATCCTTCTAATGCTGGATCTGATGCCGTAGTTTGAGACGCGACACTGACTAACGTCTGCAGCCAAAACGCGGCTCGCAGCAGCGCGACGTCTGCCTGTGTCGTCATCTGACCTGGAGCCCGCCGGCTGAAAGACGTCGTCTCAAAGCTGGAGGGTCAGCGCTGGAGTTGGAGCGCCACTCCATCAACCTGTCAGTAAACCTCCGTGCAAGTGGGGGAACCCCCGTCTGGTTAAGTACGTCGCATTTCTGCTGCGGGTTTGGGCAAAAAGTTAAATCAGATTAAAAAAAAAAGTCAGCAACTGCAGAAAGAGATGAACCTGAAATCGACGTCTTGTGCCAGCGTTAAACAAACAGCTACAGAGGTAATGCGCTCTGACAGGAAACTGAAGACAGGAGCCGGGCTGTTGACCTTATCCGTCATATCTCATGTAATTATGCCCTGCTGGGATTTCAACGATTACAGCTAACGATCTCAGCGACCACAGTTAACACCCATCGCCTGGGGATGGCAGCTTGCTGCTCACAAAACTCCCAGAGTAAATATAACTCACTCACTGCAAGTCGCTCACCGGAGAGTCAGAGTCACATGCATGCAATGAAATCTCATGTTTACAAGAGCAACGCCGCAGAAATGCACGCAGTGAGGAGCGCTCCGGCAGAGATTGCTACATCAGGTGGGGGTATTGCTGTCAGCACCAACATTAAATCATTCCTGTGCACACATGCCAGTCAGAATTACCTGTGAGGGTCGTCTCTAATGCCGGATCGCTGCTCTTAGTCTTGTGCACTTCCTCCGAGCTTATTCCTCCTCATGCTTTGCAGAACTGAGTCACTGACCGGCAGAAAGTCCGCTCACACTCGCACTCCTCCAGACGGGCCACAACAAGTAGCGCAGCACAATCTCAAGCCCTTCCCTCCGCCTCCTCTCTCCGGGGAGAGGTCGGCGAGCATCCAGCCCCTCCTCCTGCTCCTCTGCGCCTGGGAGGAGTTTTCCTCCGTTCTGTTCTGGCAGAATTGCGTCTTATCAACCCAAACGCTCGCCTCCCAGCACTGACCCAGACTCCCACCACCATCCCTGCCTCCCCCCCCCTCTTTACATCCACCGGCCTCCTCCCCGGGCGCGTTTCCTGCACGGCCTCGCATTTCGTGCAAAAGTTCTTTCTGTTTAGCGCCTGTTGCACAAACACCATCAGCCGGCTTGGTGCTAACAGAAGGTTTGAGAGCGACTCGGTGTTGCTGTTTGCAAAGAGGGGCGAAGGGGACAAAACAAGCCGATCTGTGTGCGAGGCTGGGACACGTCTGGGGAACTTTGCTGCTCTCAAGACTAACGAGGTTTAGCTACTCAACATTGGCTCAAACAGAAATCAGCTCACCGTTACAGGTCAAAGTCTTATTGAACGCGTCTTTTAACGTCTCTCATGTGTAAGGGAAATAAAAATAAAAAAAAGAGCTTTCCCTGTCTTTAGAGTGTGATTCTTTGCTGACAACCCTCAGGACAACTCTCTCCTGCCTTTGTCCTCCTGTTCCTTTGTCTGGCGTGGATAACACGCAGACACGTGCATGTGTGTGCAAAGGCTTTTCCTGCAGACAATGCACCAAACCCATCCTGCTGCAACGACAACTAAAGATGATCTCCTGACCCACTTAGGCCACTCTCACACAGAAACAAGCTGTCATACAAGTAGATCAGATGTTCAGCAGACGGGCTACATTATTGCCCGACACCAAGGTGAGTCAGGGCTGTAAAAATGGTGGTTTTCTGTCAAAAATCCAACAAAGTGCCAGTGAGAGTCTGTGAGGGGGGGCCGATGTTTACTGCACGCAGAAAACGCGACTTCAGGATCCTGCCATTGTAATTGATAAAAAAATAATATCAGGTTTTTATGCGCTCGCCTTTTGCAGTGCCACCCGGTGGTCAAACTATGTAAAAGCAGCAGAAAGCTCAGATAGAATCAAGCCCAAAGTTATTCATACCTCTGGAAGGTTTTAGGTAAAAAGCAAATCTTTTGATTTCATCAACATGTTTCTTCTGACTGGAAGTAAATATTTTTGACGTGGTCAGGCCAGAATCTCGATCTATGTTGAGCTAAAGATTAGGGTGCTGGCATGGAGGCCTTCCAAACTATGTACTCTGTAACCAAAAAAGTGGCGACATGTAAAAAGCTGGTCCACGATTAAAAGAAGGTGAGGTCGCTGTAATGCCAGTAAAGATTTTTCTATTAATTACTCAGAGGTGGCCCAAATAATCTTTGGACATGTTGTAAATTTGCTTTTACTTCAGTCGCTTACATTTTATATTTTTTACATTTGTGTGAGTCTGAATACTTCTATTGGCGTTTTACTTTGCTGCTGGTACATCCGGATTTCCCCACCGAGGGACAATAAATGCAATTTCTATTCCTTTTATTAAAATGGAAATAAAAATTGGAAGCAAACTTTTTGATTGAATCAAATCCATTTAAAATGTAAATCTGCTAATTCAGGACTTAACTATATGAAGCTTGATACCAGGATGAAGGTGTGACTGACAGGATCTCATCCCTGGCTTGATTTTAGCTTTAGTAATGGAATCTGTCTGCAACCCACTTGTCACTTTGAATTTGCACTCAACAATCTTACTAAATCAGATATACAAAGCGTATATCAAGCACTCAGTGCAGTGGACATTATTAGATGGGTATAGCCATTTACTTTGCATCTAAAAAAGTTGCCATATGAGTTTTCTTGGTTTGTTACTTTGCAAACACAGGATTGCTTAAATACCAAATTCTGTAATAACAGTACTTGAGCAAAGGCAAAGGAAAAACACCCACAAGCGTCTGTCTCCATGTGACACATAATAAAGAAGAAGGGATGGAAAATTAGGAATTAAAAAGTTATAGATTTCTTTGACATAATCTGAGGATAAACATAAGCGTTGACCCTTCTGCTGCCCTCCTTCAGTTGCAGACTACTGCTGCCTGCTAAAAGTCTAGGATGGGCAATTATCATTTCAATTATCATTATAACAGTAACATTCAGTGAAGTTCATGACCAGTGAAGCACCGACGCCTCTAGAATCCGATTTAAAAATATAGGAACCAAAATAGAGACTTATATTTCAGTTTTGACCTGAACTGAAGCATTTAGTTCTTTTAAAAGATTTCAATGATAAATTTAATATTGTTCAACCATAAAACAGCAAGAGACACGGAAGAATATTTAAGGTCAAATTTGATCTCTTAAAGATTTTTTGGGGCCTGACCGCTTTTTTAAATACATTTTTTTTAATTAAAATTGAAATTGTGTATGATCTAACCTTTATTTGTAAATGGAGTCCATGCGCCTATCCTTCTCCATGAATATGTCTCGTAACAGGAAAAGCAATAGTTCTGCAATTTTGATCATAAAAATGCTGAAGCCATACTGAAAACAAATTTATAGAACAGTCAATTGGACAAATGGGTTTTCACTTATCACTGTTAGTATTTTACTTATGTTGATGGGTGAGAAGCTGCCTCCCCTCGCTGCACGTTACCGCAGGATAAGCATTAGTCATTCTGGGATGATTTTATTTGTGCAAACCTGCAAAACTGAAGGTAAGATTGGAAAATGTTCGCATTATTAAACATTTTTTTTTGTCCATGTCATTAGGAAATGTGTTCACATTTTTAAAGCACTACTTGCTTTTTGGGGGTCTTTGTGTGATTTACAGCCAATAAGGCGGCGGGTGTTTCAAATGTACTTTATCATCACTCCTATTGCTGTTGCAATAAGAAGGTAAGTCTCTTCTGTCAGGGGATTTACAATAATGATCTTTTCCCCATTTATCTTTATTTTACCTTTTGATTAAGAAGAAAAATTACCTAATTTTACGTGGGGTATAGATGCAAATGTTTCCGGTGTGTGGTTCTGTTGTAAGGCGGGGTAAGTACTTAATTTCTATACAATGACTGATTGAGCATATCACCATAAAGCATGCACTGTATACTTGTGACCTTTAAAGTGAAATATAGAGTAATTGTGCTCTAAATGTGTTAAAAAGCCCAGCTGAGTTTGACTTGGACTAGGGAAACAGCTACAGGTAGATTCTTCGGTATTAGATGACACTGGAGATACACCAGCCTGTTTAGTGAGTGCCCGCCTTTTCCCTAACAATTAAGTAAATCTATTTCCTCTATTAACCAAATCCTCATTGATGCTGCACTCAATCAAGATCGGTTCTCTGAGGCTACGTTCACGCTGCAGGGAAATGTGGCCCAAATCAGATTTTTTTGCCCATATGTGACCCATGTCCATCTTTTTCATGACGGTGTGAACAGCCCAATTCCGATCTTTTCACCCCCCAAGAAACTGATCTGTGCCACTTTCATATGTGGTACAGTACTAATTTGGATACTATTTTTCAAAGTGTCCGCTGTCTGAACAATCATGTCACATTTTATCCGTCTTTGACGTTTCTCTCCTGTCTCTAACTACACATCCATACACAGCAGTAGCAGAGCGCTCCATAAAGGACTATTGTTAACAGCTGTGCTGCTTTCTTCTTACCTTCATCTTGCTATGGTGTGGTCTTAATATTATAAGTAATTTAGTAATAGTAATATCATCTTTATTGTCATTGAAACATACATTGAAACATACATTACAACGAAATTTGTTCTCTGGTTTTAACCCATCACCCTTGGGGAGCAGGGCTCCTATTGCTTAATAGCCTTCTAATAATAATAATAATAATAATAATAATAATAACAACAAGGAGAGATTCCAGCCGGTATCTGCGTTTAAAAAAAAAAAAAAAATCTTTCCAAACATTACATTCACCATTACTTCCGTAAAAAGCGTGCTGCCATTTATCGTCTCCTTCTGTCGCTTTCTGACAGCCGCATTTAATAGTAGTATGAACGGCCACATAAAAAGAAATCGGATTTTAGCAACAAAACAGAGTTGAGCATCAAGGCCTGCAGTGTGAATGTAGCCCGAGTCTTTTTACTAATACGAATTACATCTGTTAAAAGCACAGGCCGGACGTAACATCTCTTCCTAGTCAAAATTTTATTCTGGATTGCAGTTTTCACACACACAAAAAAAGAAAATGAATGCTCAGTACGATAATGCTTCTTTTCCATTCCCATTCAGGTTGGGACAGGTCATGTCAGTTCAACACAGTTTAATTGATTTTTCATTATAATTGAGTAGCATCTCAACGGGGGCGAGATCTTTATTAGCAAGCTGGTCCCACAGTCCGAAGTGATGTGATTTGTAGATGCGGCAACACTACAACAGCCTAGACTGCTGCTCCGTTTATGGCCGTTTCAGACTCAGAGTAAAAGGGGAGTACGAGGGAAGGCTGTGGGAAGCCAGATGAAGCACCTGGGAGATGTACAGGAAAGAGAGAAAAGCCATGTGGTGTCAAACGGAACAATATGACCTAAAGGACATGTGAAGGTAAGCTAATGCTAGCTAATGCTAACGCTAGCTAATGCCACCAAATACTAACCCTACCCTATGCTAGCTTGCTACAGTGCCCAGACACAATAAGCCCAGCACAAAATGATTTAACGGTTGAAGATATTAGTTAATAAAATATGTGGTGACTAGTAGTGACAACGTCCCCTAACCAATCAGTAACCAACGGCCTTCTGCTGTTGCATTTTCAGTGTGACTCGAACTGTTGGAACAGCCTACGAGCAGGTGCTGAAATAATAACCGTTCCATCTAACAGTTGCTAAAGGAAAAGGCCAAAAAGCAAGTCGACCCGCAGCGAACTGCTGAGGTGGTACTGGTGGAGAAGTTGGAGGTGTTGCCTTTTTAAGCAGGAATTGTTCAGTCATACCGCCTACTAGTGGCGTAGTAGGGAAATTACACAGTTTTTAACGTACCACTAGTGTTGTGTGCGCAGAGAACATAATTAGAATGTTTACATGTAGATGCATCAACGGAAACAGAAAAAACGCTGGTGTGCTGAGACACTGGCAAGAAATAAAGCACCTAAAAAGGTAAATATTTAAAATAAATTACCTTTCGCTTGTTAACAAAAGTAATTTTAGTTTATTTGATTTAAATGAAATTTAAAATGTTTGATAAATCCTGCTTCTTCTCAGACACGATCAGATATCATGTCATTAGGATTCTTAGAATGACAAATATCAAACATTATGCTTGCAGCTGAATGACGTTTTTGGTCGGATAATGAGGAAATAATTTAAAACAAAATAATTTAAATCTGTTTATTTAAAAAAAAACTTTTGAGATATTAGTGCTATTTAGAATGGAAAATGGACTGATATTATATAGCACTTTTCTAGCCATACTGACAACTCAAAGCACTTTACACTACAGCCGTACATGTTGCACTGACTACACATTCATACAACGGTATGCAGATAACTTGCCCATGGGTACAGTGACATGTTTCAGGAGGAAGGTGAAATCAAACCCACAACTTTTAGATTGCAAGAAGACTATCCTTCTTACTGAGCCACAGTAAAAAAAAAAAACTATCTGAAGCTGGAATTGAAATTAAGAGGTAAAGGATTGTGCATCTGAACTTGATTTTCATTTTTTCCTCACTCTGAGTCAACCTCTGCTAAATTTCACAGTGGAACGTGCTCATTCCAGGCACCTTTTGTATCTCTGAGGGTGGTATTTCCAAGAAGCTGCACACTGAGTCAGAGGTGTGATCTGTAATCTTCTCCTGAATCACCTGGGCCTTCCCAAAATACACAAAACAAAAAAAAGGAGAGGTGGCGGTCGTTAGGATGCGGCAGAGGGGGAGTAAAGGCCTTCAGAAGTGACTGACGGGTCGTTATGGTGAAAGCTCTTATCGAGTTGTTGGCAAAGGAACAACACACTCCTTACGAGAAGCTCTGGGTCCCTGTGCACCATAGATGGGTATATGATTACAAACCTGAGGAATGAGACTTGAAGAAAAAGACTTAAATTCAGTTCAAACAGAGACAGTCACAGATATACCACTGGTGAAACAGTTTTATCTTGATTGAAAAGGGTAGAGTGCCCGGATACAAGCGGCCGAAATTAGTTTTCTCCTTAGTGTGTCTGGGCTCTCCCTTAGAGATATTACTTTATTCTTTATTTAATTTTACAACTCTAGACAAATAAAAGAAAAAAAGAAAACCAAACGCTCTCACCAAAACAGGGTCGCCAGTCTCTAGCGCTGTTATTTTGGGAGTTACAAGCTGAAAGTTTAGAAAACCTGATCTGGTGTGTAACTATCTTGTTTCTTTGCCACCGTCATGCCTGAATTTTTCCCACTGTGTGACTATGAAGGTTTTTCTGATCTTATTGTAATGGATATTTGACTTATAGCCCAAAATAATATTTATTAGGGTTTTAGCTTGTGTTTTTTACGTTATAGAGTTTGAATTTATAAAAGTTTTGAAACTTCAGAGGTGTGGGATTTTTTTGTTGCAAACGTTTGTTTATAAATAAACAAATAAAAATAATGTTGCTGTTTTGAATGTGATGCAGGGCCCCACACCAAAAAAATACAATCTCAAAATCCTACTACCAATAAATTGAGTCAAATTGACAGATTATATATAGATTTGCTATATTTTTACTAGAAAATTCTAAGAAGTAAAGTCCAGTTTATGTGTAGCACATTTCAGTAGCAAGGCAGTCCAGAGTGCTTTACATCATGAAAACATAAAAACAAGATAAGCACATTGAAACAGTCACAGGTTGTGAGACCAGTAACAAACATTAAATTGAGAAAATATCAAATATGTTGGTTAATGGTCCTGTTATTGTGATCCAAAAGCAACTCTAAACAGGTGGGTTTTAAGTATTTCGGCTGATTTGCAGTTTTTTGCAAGTTTGTTTCAGATTTGTGGAGCATAGCAGCTGCTGCTCCATGTCTGGTTCTGCAGAGTAGACCAGAACCAGAAGATCTGAGTGGTCTGGAGGATTGATACAGAGACAACAGGTCTTTAATGTATTTTGGTGCTAAGCCGTTCAGGGATTTATAGACTAACAGAAGTATTTTAAAGTCTATTCTCTGAGATACAGGGAGCCACTGGACTTTAGAACCGGGTCGATGTTCTCCATCTTCCTGGTTTTAGTGAGAACGCGAGCAGCAGCGTTCTGGATCAGCTGCTGTTGTTGACTGATTTTTTGGGCAGACCTGTGAAAACACCGTTGCAGGAATCAATGCGACTAAAGATAAACGCATGAATGAGTTTCTCTAGATCTCATTGGTCTCATCAGTCGTTTAATCCTGGAAATGTTCTTCAGGTGCTAGAAGGCTGACTTTGTGACGGTCTTTATGTCACCTTGAAGGTTCATGTCTGAGTCCATCACTACACTCAGATTTCAGGCCTGATCACTAGTTTTTAGCTGTAATAACTAAAGCTGCATGCTGACTCTAATTTGTTCCTTTTTAGATCCAAAGATAGCTTAAGTTTTGCTTCTGCTCAGCGGGAGAAAGTTTTGGCACATCTATGCATGGATTCGTTTTAAGCATCTGTTCAGAGTAACCTGGTGACATCTTAACGTAGAGCTAAGTATCATCTGCGTAGATATGGTAATTAATCTTGTTTCTTGTCATTACCTCAGCTTGTGGGCATATAGATATTCGATAGAAGAGATCCCAGGATTGAACTTTGGGGTACCCCGCATGTAACTTTTGTTGGCTCTGATGAAAAATTACCTATTGACACAAAGAAATCCCTGTTCTTTAGGTAGGATTTGAACCAATTGAGTGCTGTACCAGAGAGTCCGACCCAGCTCTCCTGTCAGTTTAATAATATATATTATAGTCAATAGTGTAAAATGCTGCACTGAGGTTCAACAGGACCAGCACTGTGGTTCTTCCAGTCTGTATTTATGTGGATGTCACTGAACAATTTGATGTTTTCAGTCCGGTTTCCATGTCAAAGTGGCTGGTCACAACACAAAGCTTTGCCCACCCATAATATTTAAAATTAATCTTATATATGCCAATCTTTTGGGTCAGTGCTATCTAAGTGTGCCATGCAGTTCTGGGATAAACAGCTCGTTCCACTTGACCTCGTTGATATCCTAACATTTGAAACCAAAGTGTTTCTGTTATATTGGATCTTGGCATGCCAAAAAAAAAAAAAAAAAAACATTTGCTGCACTTCATGCTCATTTAATATTTCTACAACCAGTCAAAGCAGGGTGTCCAGCCTGAACACTCATTTGCAAATATTGTCCAACAATACCACCCCAGGCACAAGATGTCCGTCTAGCCATGAAACTAACGGGGTTATCTTCAGCGCTGTGTAACATCAGTTTTAACAGTTTGTATTCAGGTTGTCAACAGCTGCTCTGATCCCTCAGAGGACGATATAAACTCTGCACACAACATTCTCACCCTGATATCATCCACTAACCCCGCCTGTCTTTCTTTCCTCTCCCCCTCATTCCTGGGAGTCCTCTCCTCCTTCCTCCCTCTCCTCCTCCTCCTCCACCGCCTTTCCTTTCTGAAGGATCTGTATACAGACGCATGCTTGTGTCCCCGCGTGCACGTCTCCGATCTAATGGCGTGACGTAAACACGGCGTGGAATAGCGATGCTGCTCATTCTTTCACGGAAAAAGGAAAAATGCCGTCAGAAAATGTGTTTCGTCTTGTTGAGGGTAACTAAGTCTGATCTGGGGAAAATGATTGTGGCGCATCACTATCAACAGTTAATCAACAACAATTAGACGGACAAATGGAAACGCTTTACAATCTGACCTTGAAGGTTTCACACCTAAAGCCAATCAGATTTCCGTATACTGTATTTTAGATTTAACTAATGTTATCGATTTAAAACCACTAAGTGTATAAATAAACTGCAGGGCTTGAGCTAGCTGCAGCCGCCACTCCTTTTGCCCAAAGTTTTCACTCTGTGAGACGTACTGGGCTCTGGAACTGCACTGCAAAAACGGATCTAAAAATAAGCAAAATGTTCTTAAACAGTGTTTTTGTCCTTGATCTGAGCAGGTAAATATGATCATTTGCTTATGGAATTAGTATTTTGACCCCTAAATTAAGATAATTAGACATCCTGCACTTGAAATAAGATGATGGAGATGAATTGTTCCTATTTTAAGTGCAAAAATCTTATTCTATTGGCAGATCATCTTATTTACCTGCTCAAATCAAGGACAGATACACCGATTTTAAGAAAATTTTACTTATTTTTAGTTCCGTTTTTGCAGTGTGAGCTTAAAGTCTGTAGTCAGGTTCAACATTTTTTACAAAACAAACCAAATCCTGGCTAATTAAAAACCAGGCCAATTAGCTCACCACCATGAACACATGGGACGGCTGTGTTCTTAGTTTGTTTATGTTGTCATACATCTGTTCCCATAAATAAACTTAAACTGCACAATAATAATAAATTCCAAAAATCTGCTTGGTAACGCATGTCCATTTATTTACAATTTTAAAAGATGCAACATGCAGCCTGAAGCAAATAGGAAAAAGCTGCACACCAGAACTTATTAGTCACCTAATTACATTTTGCGATACTTTGTACAAAAGTCAAAGCTTGTACATGCCGTTTACATGTACAATGTCTTGAACCGAAAGTATCAAAGCAATTTCTTGTGCTTGTGCAAGCTTGTCCTCACCTGGGGAAAAAAAAAATAAAAATCTAATTTGATGAGGCTCTTCTCATTTCAAAAAGTGCCCCCCCCCCCTCTCAAACCTGCTTTTACCTGCAACATGGAGGGTAATCCGAAAGCTTGTTTAAGTAACTTTAAATTTCTTAATGTACATGAGAGGAGAGAGAATACTTTCTAGTGTAATCAAACAGGTACTTTCATCCTTCCGTCCACTTATCCTATAACTGGAGTGACTTGTGCCAATCCCCTACAGTCACTGTGGAAGAGCTGGGGCACACCTAAAGAGGCTGCCAGTCCAACAACCATTTACGGACACACTAATACCTGAAGGTGATTTAGAGTAACAACTTTCCCAAACAGTCGTGTTTTCTTGGACTGCAGGAGGAAGCCAGAGGGAATGGAAAGAACCCGCACAGGGAGAACATGGAAAGTTCATGCAGAGAAACCCCAGGGAGGAATTCAAACTCAGGACAACAGGGTCAACAAATGCATCCCTGTGGAGTCGTACTTTAACTTAATCACATTATTAAATCAGAGTTTAAACCCTGTGATTTAAGATAAAAGTTTAGGTGATGATCTGAATAGCTTCTACATATTAGCTTTGTTTTCCAATTCTTTATAAACTTAAAGGAGCTATAAGTAAGATATTTACTGTAAGATCAACCTAAATCATTATGATTTCTCTCCTGGGATGTTAGTAACATTCCCCATAAACAATCTTTCCTCTCCATCAACAATGTCTTAGTCAAGTTTTCCCTCATTTCAAACCTAGAGGTACGGTCCAGAAATGCTTCGGTTCAGAGCATAGCCTGTGTTTACTTCCTGGTTCCTCAGCCAATCATATGGGAGTACCCAGGGTTCCTAAAACAGAGCGCAGCATTTGGTGTTTTATGTTGGCAAAAGAGCAGCAGCCTTCTAACATAAGAAGCGGACCAGAAATAGAACAGAATACAGCATCGTATACCTGTCCTGTGGAAGTAAAACGCAACAATGGACTGCTGAGTAAATGTCTGGTCTTTGAGAAAGGCATTTTGTATGCATTGTTCCAATTTTAACCACTAGGAGTCATTATTCCTTATTGTTGCTTTAAGTTTGATTTCCCTGTGGGATTAATAGATTATTTTTGAAGTGAATTGAAATTAAACTGTAGCAGCAGATACCAACAGAAACTGTATTCTGGATTGTAAGTAAATATGAAGAGGTGACTTGCATTCATGCCAGATAAAAATGTTGGGATATCCAAACTCAGATGTCTCCAGACAGAAAGATGCAGAGAGAGCAGCTGAAACCCTCGTCAATGACTAAGCTCCAAGTTTACTAAGAAAAAACATAATTTCTGCACAAAATCAGCTAGATTGTGTTATGACCCATACTATCAATGAGTCAAGTCAAAAGTGGAAAGAAACATTTTAGTGTTAACCGTGATACAGGATTAAAGCAGTGGCTCTACTTTTATCACCTTTAATGTAGTACCAGATCAAATGATAAAATAATGAATCTACAAAGCAGTTTCCTAGTCAAAGTAATTTATTATTATGTGCTGCCAGCACCTCAGGACAGGACTCAGCAGTCCACCTGAACCTCAGGAGCAAAGGACACACTTTAGACGACAATGATGTCCAGATGTAGGACCGGGAAAACAGACGGTTTGAAAGAGGGGTGAAAGAAGCCATCTTGGTTCAAAGAGCAAAGCATTTACTGAACAGAGGAGGAGTACTGAGCTTCCAGCTCCCCAGTGTTTACAGCTCAGTCATCCAACTCATTCCAGAGAGATTACATCAGCATATCTTCATGATTCAGGTAACCAAGACCTCCATTTACACCAAGCAGCAGCTCCTAACGACCCAGGACCGTGACGGTGGGTTGATTAGCATCTGATCTAGAATGAGCCTAGGAGGATGGGCCTCCATGTGCTTAAAAAACAGCAGCGCTACAACAGCAGGTTGTCTGAGCCTCCAGAACTGACAAAGACTCCTGGATAGGCGTCGAAACATTTTGAGAAAGAACTGAGCAAAAGTCCGGTCTGCTTGCTGTTGTCCCGACCCGGATAAGTGAGAATCTGCACAGGCATCTAAGCTGATCACGATGCAACATGTTCTGTTAGAGCGAGCCACGTCGTCAGCTGTCCTGTAAACATCAAAAACTGGCAACAGCACAAATTTCACAACAAGCTTTAAAATAGAATCTAAATACCAAGCCTTACCAGCTGACATTAAACAAAACCAAAGAGAATTTGGATATTTTGACGATCTGTTCCTGTTTAAACGAGTTTTATCCAAGGAGACAGAAATTCTGCTGTGAGCGATACGAGAGACGACATCTGAACGATGACGGCAGAGCTTGTGTTACCGATACGCCCAGACGGAGCAAAGCACCATTTTGATAGTACACCCAGTATTAACTCTAGGTCATGCTGATAATGCCGAGATCGACCCATTTCCTCCTGCGTGGACAGTATGTAAAAGGTTGAGGGATAAAACATCACCGCGAGTAAAAACAAAGATAAACTCAAGGCGAAGCACAAACTTGTTTTTACACGACCTGCGAATCGTCTGGAGCTTGAGCTCCATGTGGGTTTGCAGATCATGTCCACACAGATGGGTGTTTGCTGAAAAGGACTTTCAAAATGCTTTGGCAAAGTTTTTATTTATTTTTACAGTCGAATGCTGGAACCAACAGTTTAGGAACATGATGATGATGAGGGCTGTGGTCCAACAATAAAAACAAACGGATAATTGGTTATTTGCTGAGATGCATAATAATAATAATAATAATAATAATAATAATAATAATAATAATAATAAAAATTATAGACGCCTTTCTCAACACTCAAGGTCACCTTACAGAATCAACAATAAAAGACTCAATCCAATAAACATTGAGTCAACAAAGAGCAGGAATAAAATAAAAAAAGAACAGGAGAAAGGATGGGATCCATACAATTAAATTAAATTTTTTAAATCATATAGAGTATGCCTGTCTAAAAAGATAAGTTTTTAAGTCAGTTTTAAAAGTAGTTATGGATGCAGAGTGTTGATTGTAGTGGGGCAGAAATTTCCAAAGATATGCGATAAGCATCTGTGAACTAAAAGCTTTGATGCAAACCTAATCACCTGTCTGCAGGTTCACAAACGCACGACTCTGCAGACACTTTGACCGGCACCGTCCTGTGGCATGAAGGCGACCGGCGGGGCGCAACGAGATACTGATAATGAGACACCTTTAAGGATTTTGAAACATCAAAGATTTGAAATTGTGTAAAACTGGCATGAAAGGTGCGCTCCAATAGTTAAAAAAATAAAAATTATCGCGGCATCACACATCCAGCTAAAACGGTTCAGGTCATGATGAAAATTAGAGGACGAAAGAAAACTCTGTTTCTATTAAATTGTGTCTGATTTGTTCCTACTGCTGGTATTTTGGGTTAATATTCGCTGAACTACAGAACTGCAGAAAACTCCTGTTATTATCTTCAGCTGTCACTTCATACATGACGTATTAAATAATACTGTATATTCTTTAGTGATGTATCAAGATGTTGGTTGTTTGTACCTGTAATAGTTTATCAGCTGGTTCTGCTGTTCTTTTTATATCTCTCTTTGCAGGTGTAGAAGCAGACTCAGGATGTTATATTGCTCTTTCCCTTTCCTCTCTTTCTCTTTCACCTTTTTCTCACTTTTAGCATTACGTCTCATCTGTTTCGCTGCTTTGTTCCTTCTTTTACCTTCCCATTTCAGTGTCCATTGAACATGAAATAGTCCCAGCATAAAATCTAATAAAGCAAAAAAGATAAATAAATAAATGAGCTGAACTAAAGCCTGTGAAACATCAATTCTACTTCATTTGGTGTTTTGAAACCTTTCTTAGAAATATCCTTCCAGTTGATCCTTTAAATGTGATATGCAGAGATTGGTTTCAAAATTGTAGCAACAGCGGAAAGTAAACAACCTAAAAAGCAAAATGCCTGAAATATGAGTTTAGTGTGAGCATGTAGGAGCGGGTTCTGATGTTTTTTTTTTTTTTTTACCCTGTCATTGCTGTTACAGAATCCTCTCTAATTGGACGGCAGTATTTTAATCCCTGCCAACGAGGACAGTACCTGGCACACGAAGAATGGAGGGGGGAAATTGTGCTTCCTGCAATGCAAAGTGTAAAAATCCTGATTTTCAGTCCTGCATCTGTAAGAAAAGCTCTGGTTAAAGAAGTAGAAATGTTGCTCACTATAATCATTGATGAAATCTAAACTTGATTTATTTTTTATTCCCCAAGTTAAGTTCCCTGCTCCGGTTTGGGAGGCTGACAGGATTTCTCTTTTAAGACGAGATTAAAAAGTTTCCTTCTTGATAAGGTTTCTAGAACTGGATCAAAAGGACCCGAGCTGCTGAGCTCTGCTGCAGAAGGACCTCACAGGAAGCTCAAAGCATCTCCTACACCTAGTATCTCCTGTCTCTGAGCGTTTTAGATCTCAACTAGTCGACTTCTTCCAGCCTCCTAGTTTCACTCCTCCCTGAACACTTCCTCCCTAAAAAAGAGGAGAGTGACGCTGACAAACTGAATCTGACCAAACTAACGGTCACTCAAACCGATTTCAAATCAGGAATTTAGATCTACCGCAGCGTGACGCTTATTTTTGTTGGGTTTTTATAAGTCATGTCGGTGACTTGCTGGGTTGAACGACGGGGAAATGTGACCTCTGAAAAACATCCAACGCATCCGTGGAAGATGCCGTGGCTTCTGAGGCGAAACCACTGCATCGTTTTGATGCGCGTTGCTCATTTGGGTCGGTGGCAGCCTTTAAATCTCGTTTTGCCAACAGCTGTGTTGTTGACCCGAAAGATTAAGCGTTAACAATCCAGCGTACAGCGGCGTCACACGTGACTCAGTCACTGGGACGACATGGAGACGGCGCAAACAAAGCCGTCCGTCTCTCTGCGTGTCGCCGAAAGCTGCGAGTTAGAAGACAGAGGAATGCTGAAGCCTGCAGTCCTGCTGGGTTTAATCACTTTTATAGGTGTGTGTGTGTGTGTGTGTGTGTGTGTGTGTGTGTGTGTGTGTGTGTGTGTGTGTGTGTGTGTCCTGAGGCTTAGGCACGTCTTCACATGACGGCGACACTGTATCTCTCCATCTGCCCGTCTACTCTCGGGGCAGACAGGGACTCCAAACTGGATGGAAGCAACAATAACTTGGTTGCCGTCCGTAGAAAGATAAACCGAGTACCTCTCCTCTTCTCTCGCTCCTGGAGGAGGTGCAGGGAAGTCAGGAGGTGCAGGCGATGGAGGTGATTGTGGACGCCGAGCTCCAGGAGGTCATACTCTGAGAGGTGGAGCAGATCCTGGAAAGCATCGCAGAGTAAGATCATCTTAGACAGCTGACATCAGATATTCACATACACAGCATCTGAAGCACAACCCTCTTCTCTTATTAAATCAAACTAAACTGCTGCTTCATGACCCTGCATGGCTTAGTCAGCGAATAGACGGATAAATTGCTCTTTTTTTAGGTCGGTCTGTATGCCGGAGTAATAATGTGGGATTTTTAGGAGACTTTCTGATTTTCTTCCCATCCTCAGGTCGGCGTACACTAATGCAACGTCAGGTTTCCTCGTCTGACATGACGGAAAACAAATCAAAAGAAACGGGAAAGGAAATGTGGATCTCCACAAGTTTGGATCATCTTTGGTTAAGATGATCCAAACGCTGCATGCATCTGTTCAAACAATTACATGCAACCAAAGCACAAAAGCTACATTCATTGTAAAAAGAGTTGGCCCACTCCTGGTGAGGGCTAAAAGGCCACTCAGAAAGGAAGAAGCCATCACTTTAAAAACAAATATTAAAAATATTCAGACAGTTTACAAATGTATTCAGGAAAGAAAAAAAAGACCTTAATTCTTGGGACGTATGGTCTGATGAAACTAAAAATCCTGATGAAAGGGAAAACTTGACTGCCTAAAAAACACCAAAATCTACACGGCCGCACAATTAATTGCATTTGCAATATACGGTAATCAGAATTATAACCCCCCCGCAATTTCCAAATGGCAGAGGTCTGCAGTTTTTAGCTATGTAAGAATTAATGGATCAGACCTTTAGACGTGGGTAAAATGTTTAAAGTGGGTTTGCTCCACATGGAAGGGAAAAGAGCTGCAGCAGTGAGATAAATTCAATTTATTATTTGTTTTACAGTTTATATAATCATACTTTTTACCAGAAAATTTCAGGAATCTCACCACAGCATTAAGTAGCGGTCAGACTTTTCAATACGTAGATTTGTTTGTTGGCTGCACTTCATGTTCAACAAGGATTCATGTCCAGCAAAACAAGCTGTTCTACTGAATAATAATATTTAGATTAATACAAACAGCCAAATTTCTTAATAATCCTCGTTTATAAAACATCTTTACCTACAGGCCATTTTCTGTTGCATGTGGTTAATGCAGAGAAGCGTTCAAAATAAATCACAATTATGGTTGAAAATTATCACAATTTTATATTTTTGTCAAAATCATACAGCGCTAGATTAAGGAAAACAAAATCAGTTACTTGAAGCGCCCATCACAAAGCCCGGGGGTAGAGCGTTCCCAGAGAGGAATTACTGTTTGTTGTAAAATAAAGTATTGGGTCTCTTCTCTTTGAAAACACATGAACTTTAACAAAATCCCATTTTTTAAACACAAATACTGTTAAAAAACAACTTCTGCTCTTCTTGGAAAACTGTCTACAAGGTTTAGACGTGCGGTTTAAGGGAACGTCCCTTTGGAGAGAGCATTTCTGAGGTCAGACATGGATCCTGGACAAGAAGGCCTGGCTTGTAGTTTCTGCTTCCATTCATCCTGATGATGTTCTCTGAGGTTCAGCTCAGGTTCCTCCTTACCAACGCCTCTCGTTCACTTTCTTATGGACCTTATTTTGTGCAGCGCTCAGTTCTTTCACAATTTTTTTGCAGAAGCAGTCTGAATTAGGGCAGGACGATATAGAAAAACATACCGATAAAATAGAAATAATATTTATCGATACCAATAATTATCAACAAATTTAAAAAACACTTATTCTAAGTGCAAACTATTGCTTAGATACATAACACATAAACACTAAATTCAAACTCAACGCTTTATTCAACCAACTTTATACCAAAACTACAAGTTTTTATAAAATGAAAAAGAAAGTGTGCTCTCTGAACTCTTTGAAGGGGGCGGAGCTTGGTTCCTGGGTCTGCATTGTGATTGGCTGGGGGGATGTAATGACTGTGATATTAACCTACATGACTAGAATGCAAAAGGAAGGAAAACTGTTATTCTATTGAACTTTTTATTGACCCCTTTTTATACGATTATCGATCGATATATATTATTGTTATTGAATTATCGTCCTGCTCTAGTCTGGAAGCCTGGTTGCTTGATTTTATGCATCCGTATTCATGGAGGTGATGAAAAAACACCTGAACTCAGTGAGTTAGATGACAGACTCCTCTCAGACAAAACATGCAACCACTACTAATCCAGGTCTCATAAGTGGAAAACACAGAAAATTCAACAGGTTCAGCGTCTTTTTTGCTGCAACACTTGAAGGTCAGGCTTTGCTGAGCAGCTCATCGAACAAACAAGCTGTGTTCAATAACAAGTTGGCATTTGCCAGCAAATCCAAGACAGTAAGACAAGAATTATTAAATTTGTTCAGTTTACAAAAAAAATAAAAACTGAAAAAGAAACTTTAGAAGCAGCAGTCTATAATCAAGTTAGATGTCACACATGACAGCATTCTTGTTTGTTGTAAATGCTGGAAAACAATCGAGCCAGAGACAGACGGTTGAAGAAAAACACCGGTGACCTCCCCAAAAGTGTGCCGTGTCCTCCTCCCATCCAGCTCCTGTCATTAAGTCCCTATGCACACGAGCGGACACCTCCGGCCCTCGTTGTCATTAACCCTAATAATCTCTGAAGCAGACGCTAGCCTCTCTGCTAAACCACAGCCCAACCTTCACCAGACAGCAGCTGCTAAATGACACAGGGCGCATTTACAGGGCGCTAACACTGCTGGAAGTAAAACACACACAGGCACCAGGGAGTGAATACTTAAAGTTAAAAATCTTGGTGTTGTTTTCGACCAAGACATGTCATTTAAATCCCATATTAAACAGGTTTCCAGAGTTTCCCTTTTTCACCTCAGGAATATCGCCAAAATTAGAAACATTCTGTCCAGGGGTGATGCTGAAAAACTAGTCCATGCATTTGTTACTTCAAGGCTGGACTATTGTAATTCTTTACTATCAGGAAGTCCACAAAATGCAGTTCAAAGTCTTCAGCTGATCCAAAATGCTGCAGCAAGAGTTCTGATGAAAATCAACAAGAGGGATCATATTTCTCCTATTTTAGCCTCCCTTCATTGGCTTCCTGTTAAATCAAGAATAGAATTTAAAATTCTCCTTCTAACGTATAAAGCCCTTAATAATCAAGCTCCATCATATATCAGAGCTCTGATTACCCCGTATGTTCCTAACAGAGCACTTCACTCTCAGACTGCAGGTCTGCTGATGGTTCCTAGAGTCTCTAAAAGTAGAATGGGAGGCAGATCCTTTAGCTATCAGGCTCCTCTCCTGTGGAACCAACTCCCAGTTTTGGTCCGTGAGGCAGACACCCCGTCTACTTTTAAGACTAATCTTAAAACTTTCCTGTTTGGCAAAGCTTATAGTTAGAGTGGCTCATACCCTGAGCTATCTCTATAGTTGTGCTGTGATAGGCCTAGGCTGCTGGAGGACATCAGGGTCTAATTTTCTCACTCTACTGATTCCTACTGTTCTTCAGTCTACAGTTCTCCAGTTTTGCATTGTATTACATTGAAATGACTGTCGTCATTTCAGCTTTTAACTTTTTGCTCTCTCTCTTTTTCTTCATAGTAGGTACACCTGGTCTGGCGTTCTGTTAACTGTGACATCATCCAGAGAAGACGGCTCACCCGCTACTACCATCTAATGTAGAACAGATTACTAGATCAATGTGTGCTTCTGTGCTTTTTGTCTCTCTTGTTGTGTCTCTGTTCTGTCTTCTGTAACCCCAGTCGGTCGAGGCAGATGACCGTTCATACTGAGCCCGGTTCTGCTGAAGGTTTTCCATCCCGTTAATGGGTGGTTTTTCTTCCCGCTGTTGCTTCATGCTTGCTCAGTATGAGGGATTGCAGCAAAGCCATGTACAATGCAGACGACTCTCCCTGTGGCTCTACGCTTCCCCAGGAGTGAATGCTGCTTGTCGGGACTTTGATGCAATCAACTGGTTTCCTTATATTGGACATTTTTGACCAATCTGTATAATCTGACCCAATCTGTATAATATGATTGAACTTGACTTTGTAAAGTGCCTTGAGATGACATGTTTCATGATTTGGCGCTATATAAATAAAATTGAATTGAATTAACACAGTGTGTCAGAAGACATACAGGGAAGACAAAACCCACACCTGCATATCTGCATCCCAAAGCAGCCCGCCGTACAAAAGAACAGAAACAAAAACAAAAAAACTGCAAATCTGTGCAGCAGGATCAATTTCCTGTAACACATCAGGCACAGACTGCAGCGGTGTGGTTCACACGACCACATAAAACAGCCAGAGAGAGACAGCTGTCCAGCTGATCGTTGCCGCTGACGCGCCCAGACAGGTCAGTAATAACACGCCGGCTAAAAAACATTCCCTACAGAAACAGACATCTCTCCCCAAATCTGGCCTCGCCGCTATCTCCTATTTCTCATCTCCTGTTGCACAGAACGGCGAGCTGACATGTTGTCTTTCCGTCTTTCTCTTCCAGATCACACAGAGCAGAAGAACAATATGAACCCTCATACCACTACTTTGGAGAGTTGATACAAGAGGGCAAGGATGTTGGTTTGGCTTGGGTAAACGTCAGGGTGGATGCAACAATGAATGATGCAGGAACGCTTCTGGACAATACCTGCTTTATCAAGCAGACTTTAGCTGGAATTAAAAAAAATTACAAACATTTGTTCCACATCTGTGCTTTGCATATAAATTCTAGTCAGTCTTGCCAAATAAAATTTATTTGATCCAAAGCCAAATATATTAATCAAAAAAGGAGATTTCATCAAATATCTAAAAACTTTTAATGAAAATCAATGTAGAAAATTAGCAGACTGTAAAAGAAGAAAATCACACATAATTCAGTCTGTATCTAGTTATTACTGATTTATTAAAACAAAAAAATATATAATAACCCAAAACTACTGATATACAATACAAACGATTCTGCTTCACGGCTACTTCTAAAGCTGATTAAAGACTTAAATTGTTTTTACTTTTTTTTTTTGGAATAAAGACTTAAATGTTTTCCACAGTGTTTGATTGTCAGATTTCAGGTGGAAGGTCATTTTAATGGCCTAATATGGATTTTAACCAAAAGGGGAAATTAAAATAGGAAAAAGGTTCCACTTGTTCCAGCTCAAAAAGTTACTGAAGGCTTAAACGCAACCAAGACTTTAAATACAGAAACACAACCTTACTTTAAATCAAAAATAGATAATTTGTTATAGTTTATGATGAGGAACATTTATACAACTATGGTCCAACCAAGGTGATCAGTCCTGATTTGGTCGGACTCGGTTTCTTTGGTGGCCAAAAACATTACATTACCAAATATGGACTTCCTTTAAAGCATCTGATGCAAAAGATTAACAACGATTGTGGTCACAATGGTGGCCGATTCTAAATAAGGAAATGGGACGAAAAAATTCAGCAAAGTCAAAACTGTACTCATTATTTCGAAACAAGATAAACCTGCTTTTATTTTTGATTTAATTATCAAACCCAGTCGGTCAACTGAAATAGGGGAGCAAAGAGTCCCTGGAGATCAAAATTAAGGCTTTTGTGGAAAAAGAAAGAAAACATAACATGCTTGTTGTAATTTTAGGAGTAAAAAGAGATCAGATAGTCCAGCATCTGATAATAAAGTTTGTAATCTAGAGCTAAAAGCACGTTGCACTAAGGATGAAAACTTTGGCACAAGGAGCATGTTTGGTGGCTGAACTGCAAGCTGGTCCACACAGGAACACAAAGTGATGTTTTCACAAGAAGCCTGAATATCTTGGAGCCACTGAGCCGGATATTATTGTTACAATAGGCGGAGGAAGTTTATTAATGCTACATTAAGCTTATTATAACAAACAACGGTTAAAAAAAAACATATTGGAGTCTAATCTCAGCCTACACCATGGCTATTGCAGCTAAAATATTGGCAGTAGCTCCTATAATAGTTCTGTTTTGTCACTTGGACTTTCCCTAAAAAAAGTAAAAACAAGTTACAAAAAAAAACAGCAACATTTAATCACATTAAAATCCCAAAGGTCTCAAACTCAAATCGTCGAGGCCGGTGTCCTGCAACCTTTAGACGCGTCCCTTGCCCCACCCGACCGGACTGAACTGGAGTTGGAGACCGCTGCTCTACAACACACAAACACATTTTTCCTGTCTTCATTTCTTACTTTACCTCCTGTTCTTCACACTAGCAGTTCTCCATTCTCTAATGACACTTTACATTGAGGGAAAGCTTTAAAACAGCGGGTAATGGAATAACCAATGTCTTATACCGACTCATCAATCTCGTCCCTCGGCCAATGGCGGTGCAAGATTCACCCTGTAGCTGGTAAATGTCTGGATGTAAAAAACGACCCCCACACCATTAGGGGCCATTCAGCCTAATAGGCCCCTGATCAAGTTTTATTGCGCTGCTTTATTAAACTGCTGTGGGAAACACTCTTAAAAAGCACCACTCTTCACATTGGCATGCTTAGAATAGAGATGGTTTCCCTCCACAACAGTCACTGCAGCACCTCAGTGGACAGACTTCCTTTAAAAAAATGCTCAGTTTAACTTAATTATAGTAAAAATATTTATTGTCTTAAAACTAAATGCATGTTTCTAAATAGCACGGTTTCATTCCAGAACATTTCTCCAGAATGACGCCTTTGATAAAGAACAATTTAGACAAACTACTACTCTAGAACTACAGGCCCATCTCAAACCTCCCCTTCATCAGTAAGATTATTGAAAAAGCTGCGTTTCAACAATTTTTAGACTTTAGACTTAGACAAACTTTGTCATTTTGTATGCACAGAGTGCGTACAGAACGAAATTTCGTTTGCATACAGCTTAAGAATTTCAGTGAATTGCAGTGGATTTCAGAATAAAGTAACTTTGCAGGATAATAAAGTAACTTTGCAGGATAAATGAAGTAACTTTGCAGGATAATAAAGTAACTTTGCAGGATAATAAAGTAACTTTGCAGGATAATAAAGTAACTTTACAGGATAAATGAAGTAACTTTGCAGGATAAATAAAGTAACTTTGCAGGATAATAAAGTAACTTTGCAGGATAAATGAAGTAACTTTGCAGGATAATAAAGTAACTTTGCAGGATAATAAAGTAACTTTGCAGAATATAATTAAACACCTTCTTAACAACGACCAGCCTCTTTGACATTTTCCAGTCAGGTTTCCTCACCACAGTACAGAGACCGTCAAGGTGTTTAATGACATCCATATAAATACAGACTGTGGAAGAACCACCGTGCTGGTTCTATTGGACCTCAGTGCAGCATTCGATACTGTTGATCACTCCATTCTGTTAGAACGCCTGGAGAACTGGGTCGGCCTTTCTGGTACAGCTCTAAACTGGTTTAAATCCTACTTAAAGGACAGGGACTTTTTTGTATCAGTAGGTAACTTTACGTCAGAGATGACAAAAATCACATGTGGGGTTCCCCAAGGCTCCATCCTGGGTCCCCTCCTTTTCAATATCTACATGCTCCCCCTAGCCCAGATAATAAAAAACAACAACATCAGCTACCATCACTATGCAGACGACACACAGCTCTACATCACCATGTCACCAGGTGACTATGAACCAGTTCAAGCACTGAGTAAATGCGTAGAAGAAATCAATGCCTGGATGTGTCAAAACTTTCTTCAATTCAATAAAAACAAAACTGAAGTAATAATCTTTGGACCAATAGAGGAGAGATCAAAAGTTAGCACACAGCTTCAGTCGCTTCAGCTAAAAACCACCAACCAGACCCGAAATCTGGGAGTAGTGATGGACTCAGACCTGAATCTCCAAAAGCATCTAAAGACAATTACAAGGTCAGCTTTCTATCACCTGAGGAACATTTCCAGGATTAAAGGACTAATGTCTCAGAAGGATCTGGAAAAACTAATCCATGCGTTTATATTTAGTAGAATAGATTACTGCAACAGTGTTTTCACAGGTCTGCCTAAAAAGTGGATCAGAACGCTGCAGCTGATCCAGAACCTGCTGCCCGCGTCCTCACTAAGACTAAGAAAGTAGAGAACATCACTCCAGTTCTAAAGTCCTTACACTGGCTCCCTGTATCTCAGAGAATAGACTTTAAAATACTTAGTCTATAAATCCCTGAATGGCTTAGCTCCTAAATACATCACAGACTTGTTATCAGTGTATCAACCCTCCAGACCACTCAGGTCTTCTGGCTCCAGCCTGCTCTGCAGAACCAGAACCAGAACTGTCTTGTTAACATAATTTCCCACCTGAGCTGCAGATCTCCGTAGCTCCTCCACTGTATCCTACGGGCCTCTTGGGCTCTAGACCTTAGAATTAGGCTTGGATTTGGGGGCCTTGACCACATAAAATCCCACTAAAACCTTGAAGTTTGTGGTTTTAAAAAGTGATATAATGTGAAAGCCAGGCACAGCAGATAGCATAACAGGAGCTCTAAAGTCCACAAATTACTGTGAAAACGTCAACAGCTACAAATTCAACATGTTGTTACGACCTAAACAAACAGGGAGACACACCATCTACAAGAATTTAACGATTTATTTAAACCACACTAAAGGTTAAAACCCGATATGAAGTGAGGAAGTCAGTAAAATCAGTGGTGTATGGCGTGCATTAGTGGAGAATGCATGTGGAAGAGTTGCAAGAAAGGTAAATGCCCAACCCGAACCACAAGGGGTCGTATATCCCCTTCTTTAGTAACCCAAAAACAGTTTTCTACTCCCTTACCGTTATACTGTAACCAGTGTGCTGCTCAAAAATAGACCTCATTCAAACTGACTATGCAGAAGGAGGCTGAGCTATTGAAACCAAACTAGATGCAAATTGTTTAAAAATTGATCAACCTGATGGCAAAATGTGACCAGAAAGGATTATTATACAAAGTTACCACACAATACCTTAAGTGGCAACTAATAATCCCAAACCAGCCATGAACTGCTGACGCCACAACAAAGATGGTCACGCACTAAGTGGTTTAATACCACAAGTAACCAATTTAATAAGTCACCCAAACACAAAGGTGACCAACAAAATATGGAAAGCCACATCGACAAAAAGGCTCTCCATCAGCATGGTACGGCACCACACTAAAAGCATCATTTATCTGTTCAATTACCAACATAGAACCGTTTCTTTGCAAATCAAGTTCATTAACTTTGGACATCCAAATGTTCCTAAACCACTGCTTGATTTATTATAGTTATATTCAAACTGTATCTGCTTCAAAAGTCATATTAATGATATATAGGACGACGATGGGTTGCTCCATACATGCAAACACGTGGCTGTATTACCTCGACACCGTCGTATTCCTGTTCCAACGCCACGCAGTACTGAGGAAGTCCAAGTTGGCTCAGCCACCGGGAAATGGACTGGTGCTTCATGGCGATGCATAAAACCCGACAGGAAAGCAGGAAGATGCATAAAAGCGTTAAAACTTCTCCCTCGGCTGGAACCTGAAATGCATAGGAAAGGTTTCATAAATAAATATATAAAAACAATGAAAAATGTGCAGCAAAATGTCTGATTAGATGTTCTGAGCAGTGGCTGCATGAACTCTGAGCCTTGGAAATGAAAGCAGCTTATCTCTCCCTCTCATTGGTCTTGCCAAGTGGCCTTTCACAGCCAAATGCAGTGGAATCCATCAGTTTAAGGTTTTTGGACAACACACTGTGACCGTGGCATGAATATTTTGCATTCACAACATTTTCAAAGAAGAAAGAAAAGTGGATCAGCACCAGGAATAAATTGAACAGAAAATGGAAATGTATAGATGTGCTTTTTAATTTAATATGCATTTTAAAAGCTTTCTAAAACATTCTTTAACACATTTTTCCCCCTCAATCTGCCCTGGCTGGTTTTAGTCCAGGGGGCTACTTCTACTATCTGACAGTGATCACTCAGTTTTTTTGTTATATGTAGGTGTACACTATATTTTGCTTAGTTGGGGATAAATTCTTTGTGCCAAAGAATACATGTTTTACATTTATAACTTCAGCCTTTTCTGCATTTACCAGACTTTACACAAAAAAGTAGTGAAGCATTTTGCAGTCCGTATTTAAACCATTAGCAGAAATGTCAAAACTCCAAACTCTGTTTTTGATGACGTCTCAACGGGGAGCAACCCTGTACCTTAATTGCAAATGATTAAAATATGTTGTTCACGATTATAACAGCTGCTAATATTGCTAAGCATATATATATTTATTCCATACAACAACAACATTGACAAGGGAAACTAAAAACCACAAGCACAATTTCATAAAAGGGTAAATATTGGCATTCCTGCAAAACAAACGTTGACATGAGCTTTATTTACATCAGTGGTTTTACAAGACCATAAAAAAACATAAAAAAATTACTCTGATCCTGTATTCTTTAATAGATATTGATTAGTGCATTATAAAAAAACATTTTTGTAGAAGAGAAATGGGCAAGCTGTAGATGCATAAACTCTGCCTTTACTCTGCTGAGGCCTTGGAAGAACAGGGCAGCATGCGTTGCATCATCATTCATGTTTCTTCCCTTCTGCAAACGGATTCTTCATTTTAGATTAAACTACACAGAAATAAAATGCTTATCAAAGGTATTTAACATCTATGCTAAACTGTCGCTAACTGGTTTCACAACTTGACATTTCTTGTTTCCATACCATGGTGGCTTTATCCTCCACGAGCCCAGAGTTAGCAATAATCACGGCGTACATTAGATATGTGGAAACTACAAATGCACGGCCAATAGCAAGGGATGCGAGCAACGCTGAAAGTCGTTTATGATTAATTCATCGGTCCGTTTGCAGCCGAGGCGTCTTTGCAGTGTGACGTGGGTGGCAGGGGCACACATGGCTGCTGAGGCTTTTACGGTCTTCCTGGTTTATGCACACGTGTGTTTTTATTCAGCGTGTGTGGGGGACATGCAATCAGCAGAGACGGAACAAAGAAAGCTTTCTTGTGACCGAGGACGTGCGGTGACCCCCCCCCCCCCCCCTTTCCACCCCATCCAATCTCATTTAGAGATGTCACGGGAATGTAAGGTTATCAGACCCACAACTCTCTAGGATTCCTTCACATCCATCCGTCATCTGGAGCCGCCTGTCATACTGGTCTTTCCCTTACGTGGGCCCTCAGAGACGGGGGCCTCCTATAGGCGACGGACTCCTTTCAGGGTCTACCGCTGTTTCCAGATCAGCCTAACGGAGGAGTGGAGGTCGTTCCACTCTGTCGTGCCTCTGCCTCATTCGCCATGAGATGTTCTGTAGTACCAGCTTCATTTTTCATGTCCTACAAATAGATCCGTCTAGGAAATTATCAACAGGAATACTTATCTCTTTAGAAACGTTTTGGTGCTTTCTCTTAGCTATCATTTCCTCTGCCATTATATATTGGAACAAAATAAACATTCCATAAAAAAATTTAAAAAAAGAATACATTATACAGGTGGAATATGCACAATTTCTACCTCATAAATGCTTATTTACTTTCTGAAGCACCAATGAACTAACATGATCCTGCATACACGGAGCTTTTGGCATCATTTCCCATTTCATTATAACATCGAAGAGGTTCTTTATGCTGATGTTGCAGGAGTGCAAGAAGATCCCCTAATCTCTCCCTCTCCAGTTCATCCATCACCTAATAACTGCCTTTACATTAAAGCTAAATGCTTTGATTTAGAGCCAATGGAATGCAATCCAGCAAACTGCTGTTGCCTTACATTCTGAGGACTATAAATCTCACACAAACACTTCTGCCTTGTTGCAGAAAAATAACGTTGGATAACATCCTTTTTAATGCTGAATAATAATTTAATGTTTAGTCTTTCTTTGTTGCGAGCTCAAAAGGGCTGTAAGTACAATATTTTTGTGTTGAAAATTGAGGCAAAAATGGGTTAAAGAAATCATAAAGAAATAGCAATTACGTTGAACATGTAACGTGTTTAAAAAAAATTCAAACTGCACAGACACAAAAGCTGTTAGAAACATTTTAAAACAACTTTTGGAGTATTCATTTCGCACAACTACGTGTAGATTAAATATTCTCTAAAGAATACTTAGTTCAGATCTTTAGTTCAGATCGACCTTCAGCTGTTTGTCTATGGTGGCCTGATCATTCTCCTGGTTCAAAGGGAGTTTTTTTTTTGTAGCTTAACATTTATTTTACATTTTATACATTCATTTTATGTCTCAGTGAATCTGAGACATAAAATGACAATTAATCATATTTTCAATATAATCGCAATTAAAAAAAACAAAAAAAAACAATTTCCAAATTGCAGAGATCTGCAAGTTTTGGTTAGGTAACATTTAATGGATCAGATCTTTAGGTGTCGGTAAAATGTTTAAAGTGGGTTTCCTCCACATGGAAGGGAAGAGAGTTACAGCTGTGAGATAAATTCATTTTATTATTTGTTTTAGAGTTTATATAGTCAGACTTTTTACCAGAAACTTTCAGGAATGTCACCATAGCATTAAGTACTTGTTTGTTGCTTTGTTGCACTTTATGTTCAACAAGGATTCATGTCCAACTCAACAAGCTATTCTCTTGAATAATAATATTCTGATTAATGCATTTCTTGTTTTAAATAGTCCTTGTTTACAAACATCTTTATCTACAGGCTATTTTTGTTGCTTGTTGTTAATGCAGAGAAAAGTCCAAATTAAATCGCAATTATGGTTGTAATAATTCACAATTTAGATTTTTGGGAAAATTCGTACAACCCTAAACAAAAAACACATTTGTTTTTTTTTGTTGCAAACATCCGCTTCAAAGACCGGAAAGTGACAGTTTGAACTCGTTTGAACCACCTGGTAAAAACTTAATGTGCGATTTAGATACAACAGGGATTGCACTTAATTGGCACGGCTACTTTCACTTCTTTGAAAAAGGAAACCAGGCTCAGAAAGTGGATTTAAAGTTAAATCGTGCCAATGTGAACAAAGATGAGCCACAAAGTTTAAAAGAGATTTAACAACTGGAAGGCAGAGAGGTAAGTGCAGCAAACGGACGCCAGTGAAACCGCTCTGCCTCCTGGTTTTGTCTTTTACTGCACAGACATCCAGACTTTTCAGTGCATCTTTCAGCCAGATGATGGCAGTTATGACTGAGCAGCTAAGGCTACTGAACAGATGGGTTTCGTTTTGGAGCGTGGAAGCTACTCCCCGACTATCAGTGGTTTATCTCATAAAGTTTTAAGGAGTTACACATGGAAACTCCAAAAGGTTAGCGGAGGGAGGCAACTGAAAATGTGGATTAAATCTGAACGCTCACTGGAAGGAAAGCAAACGTAGGGAGAAGTGGAGCGATCAGTACTCAAATATAGGATTAATATGTTTTACTGCTGGGGAATATATGTATATGTTTGTTGTTAAAGAATAAACTGAAGCCGCACTCCGTCCCTCGGGAGTTCCTCTTCCTCTCTTCTTCCTGTTGTTTGACCTCAGCTGTTTCCCATGACCACATTTCTCTGGAGCACAGTCACAGCATGCATTTTATCCTAGAATATAAATAGACTTGCCCGGTTTATGATCTAAACAGGCCTGGCTGTTTGACAAATACTCGCCACATACCAAAGTAACTATGGCAGAGAACAAACTCGGAGAGCAAAGCAGCTAATGCGGCGTCAGAGGACAATATCCCCCCCCACTTTTCCTCAGCCGCTCTCTATAATGCCAGCATTGGCCGCCCTCTATAGTCCAAGGGCATCCGTTTCACCAATCACATTAGACCGACACAGAATCTGGCCGATTACATTAGGCTGCAAAAATAACACCAGCACCATCCAGACCCTTCCAGCGGTCGTTACTCAGCAGGGTGTTGCGGTGTTTGAGAATTTGAGCTGATGGGTGCCATGCGAGGAAAATTATCCATAAAAAGCTGCTGGAAATCTTGCATAAAACTAAGTTTCCAAATCCAATCCAGTGTTTAGGTGATATTCCTGGACATCACCCAAAATACAAGCGATGCATATCAGATGAACTATGCAGAGGTGTATTTCTTTGCAGTAGACGTTAAGATGCTCTTATTTGTGCTTTAAAACCTAAATATGAAAAGGGGGGTAAATTAATTGCAATTTAAAAAATACGATGTTTTTTGCCCATTTCGGGGACAAACTGAGACACTGCAAAAAGGGAACAAAAAGTAAGGCGACTTTTCTTTAAATTAGTGCATTTGTCCTTGATTACAGCAGGTAAATAAGATTTGCCAATGGAATGAGTATTTTGACCCTTAAAATGAGATAATTAGACATACTGCACTTTTAGTAAGCTGATGGAGATGAATTGTTCCTATTTTAAAGTGCAAAAATCCTATTCCATTGACAGATCATCTTCTTTACCTGCTCTAATCAGGGGCAAAGTTTACACTAATTACAAGAAGATTTGATTTCATTTTAGTTCCCTTTTTGCAGTAGAGGTATTGTCAAATAGGGTAAAGTCAGACAGTAGTTGCTACGTATAGCAGTATCTTGGTTATGTCCGCTTGGCACTGGACATATCTGAACTCAGACTCATAGATCAAGAGGCGGGGTTCACCCTGGACAGGTCGCCAGTCTATCGCAGCTCTTATCTTCAGTTGTTCAATTCAATAAAATTTTATTTATATAGCGCCAAATCATGAAACATGTCATCTCGAGGCACTTTACAAAGTCAAATTCCATCATATTATACAGATTAGGTCAGATTACACAGATTGGTCAAAAATTTCCTATATAAGGGAACCAGTTGATTGCATCAAAGTCCCGATAAGCAGCATTCACTCCTGGGGAACCGTAGAGCCACAGGGAGAGTCGTCTGCATTGTTGATGGCTTTGCAGCAATCCCTCATACTGAGCATGCATGAAGCGACAGTGGAGAGGAAAACTCCCCATTAACGGGAAGGAAAACCTCCGGCAGAATCAGAACCAGGCTCAGTATGAACGGTCATCTGCCTCGACCGACTGGGGGTTACACAAGACAGAGGAGAGACACAACAAAACAGACAAAAAAGCACAGAAGCACACATTGATCTAGTAATCTGTTCTACATTAGATGGTAATAGCAGATGATCTGTCTTCCCTGGATGATGTCACAGTTAACAGAACGCCAGACCAGGTGTACCTTCTATGAAGAAGAAAAGAGAGAAACAAAAAGTTAAAAGCTGAAATGCAAAACTGGAGAACAGTAGGACAACTCAGCAAAAGGTGAGAGAAATACATCCTGATGTCCTCCAGCAGCCTAAGCCTATAGCAGCATAACTATAGAGATAACTCAGAGTAACATGAGCCACTCTAACTATAAGCTTTGTCAAAAAGGAAAGTTTTAAGATTAGTCTTAAAAGTAGACGGGGTGTCTGCCTCACGGACCAAAATTGGGAGTTGGTTCCACAGGAGAGGAGCCTGATAGCTAAAGGATCTGCCTCCCATTCTACTTTTATAGACTCTAGGAACCACCAGCAGACCTGCAGTCTGAGAGCGAAGTGCTCTGTTAGGAACATACGGGGTAATCAGAGCTCTGATATGTGATGGAGCTTGATTATTAAGGGCTTTATACATTAGAAGGAGAATTTTAAATTATATTCTTGATTTAACAGGAAGCCAATGAAGGGAAGCTAAAATAGGAGAAATATGATCCCTCTTGTTGATTTTCATCAGAACTCTTGCCACAGCATTTTGGATCAGCTGAAGACTTCGAACTGCATTTTGTGGACTACCTGTTAGTAAAGAATTACAATAGTCCAGCTTTGAAGTAACAAATGCATGGACTTGTTTCCAAAGATTATTTGTTGGTTTCAGTTCAGGTGTTTCAACTGGGCCATTTGAGCAGCGGTTCAACCTTTTCTTTCCCTGAAGCCAGTGTTTGTTCTTGGCTGATCGTTTGGGATCATTGTTGTGTGGAAAAACCCACTCTTGGTTCATCTAAAGATTCTTATCAAGAGTGTCTCAAAACATTTTCCATTACCACACTTCACTGTTGGTTTTGGGGATTTATTTGCAGTGACATTCAAAGAGTTAAAGTGCGGTCCCCTCTGACCAAAACATATTTTCTTAGGATCTTTGTGTTTTGCCCAAATGTTCTGCAGCAACCCTTAAAGGAGCAATAAGTGAAATTTCACCACTAGGTGGCGTGGGCTGCTGAGCCCCGTCTATAGACCAAAACAAGATGTGTGGCATTTTATGGGCAGGAAGGGGTTAAGCCCTGAGTGGCAGCTGTTCACGTGCACGTACATGTACGCATGGTCAGCCCGGCTTGTAGACAAGAGACTGGAGAACAACACAGAGGGATGGTGTGTCACGTCATATCATAATCTAAAAAGATACCTTTAGCTCTCTACAGTTTCCCCCACCATAGGCTGGCCGGCCGCCAGGCTTTACTCACCCCCCTGCCAGGCTAAGCATCGTTTGTTTATTTTAAAGGCCTTAAAGCTTGACAGCGACATAAAACGGTCAGTAAAGTTCCCGACATTAGCTAGAGCTAGCTGTTATTAGCTTGACGTACACCATGGTGCCCGGTTTATGGCCTGTACTCCTCCCGCTTCTGCATCAACGTGCATTTGTAATTCTTTTCAAATGTAAAAGAATTACATTTTGCATATTGCTCCATTTATATGAGCATCAACATGATTTTTCTTCTACAGTGGAGTCTTGTGTGGACAGCAGATACAGAGGCTGTGTACATCACTTGGTTTATTAAAGAAATACATTTTATTTGCTAATTCCAGGTTTCTGAGCACCCACCCTGTGAGTTGTCCATGGTTCCTAGACAATTTTTGTCCCCCCCCCCCTTTCCCCTCGCATTTTCATGCGTCGTGTCTCGGCATTTCAGGCATACCATGTGGAGAAGCTGGTTACTGGTGTGTGCCAGGACAGTTTTGCTCAACATGAAATCCAAACTTTTGATTCGGCTCTCCCAGCACATTCCCAAAGCACTACGTGTCTGTGATGAATATAAATAGGGGTACAGGACAGAGCCAAGTAAACCAGCGGCTCCTGGCAGGTACATTCACATGTAGAATGTAGGAATGCATCTGCAAACTATGTCTTGAGAGTGTTTTGCAATACTTAGGGTGTAAAGGTTTTTAGGAGGCTTAACAGCTCTCACAACAACACCTTGGTAATAAGAAACTTTCACATAAGCCATCAATTAGGACTAAAAAGCCGATATTGACTGATGCTGAGAGAGGATAGGGTTACTTTCTAAATACTGAAAGACTCCTGTTGGTTTCGGCTTAGTTTTTAATTCCTTCATACAATCTTATTTCAGTGATTTGGTATTTTTTCTCATTTCATACTAACTCCACATAGCTTAATTTATGGACAAACCTATGTATATTTCTTTTTTGTGTGGATTACTTGGGTTATTGCAGATATCTGGGGTCAGCTTTAGTGTCAGTATGTCCATTAAACATCTGTTTGCTAAAGTAAATGTTCATATGCTGCTATAGGCTGCTGGAGGACATCATGGTCTATTTCTCTCTCTGTTGAATTCTCCTACTGTTCTCCAGTTTGCACTGTTTGTCATTATTTCAGTTTTTGTTCTCATTTCAGTCATTTTTTTCTTCATAGAAGGTACACCTGGTCTGGCGTTCTGTTAGCTGTGACATCATCAGGGGAGGCAGATCATCCTCTATTACCATCTAACATAGAAAGTACTCCTGGGTCAATGTGAGCTTCTGTGCTTTCTGTGTCTCTGCTCTGTCTTCTCTAAGCCCCAGTGGGTGGAGGCAGATGAGCGTTCACACTGAGCCTGGTTCTGGTTCTGCTGGAGGTTCTCCTCCCTGTTAAAGGGGAGTTTTCCTCTCCACTGTCGCTTCATGCATGCTCAGTATGAGGGATTGCTGCAAAGCCATCAACAATGCAGACGACTGTCCACTGTGGCTCTACGCTCTTTCAGGAGGAGTGAATGCTGCTTGGAGAGACTTGATGCAACCTGCTGGGTTTCCTTAGAGAGGAAACTTTCTCACCAACCTGGAGGATTTGATGGAGTCTGACTTTGGAAAGTGCCTTGAGATGACGTGTGTTGTGAATTGGTGCTATATAAATAAAATGTAATGTGTTTAAACTGTATAGTTGAAACCAGATATTTACATGCACTATGTAAATAAAACACAAAAATTACTCATGAGGCTGAGATTAGGACTTTGATGCCCAATTAAAAACACTCAAACTGTTCTAACAGGCATCCCTTGTGAATGAGAACTTGTGTCTCTATGCCTACCAGTATAAATAAAGGTTTGACGAAAACAATGCCAAAGAGGAAGACAGCTAACTTGGGACTTATTTAAAACCAGTTCTCTGGTGTCCTCACAACTCTTGTTTTTGCCATCAAAATAATCAACTGGCATTTCCCAGATTTCTCCCTAGCCACATGTGTGCTTTGCTTTTCCTGCATTCTTGAAATTACACCAACTGCATGTTTCCTTTGTTTCTAGTCATGTAATTCTGTCCTCTAGTTTGTGCTCAGAGCACTTTACAAAGTCAATGCAACTCTGTAACCTTCATGTCTGCATGCATTTGCACGCACAGACACTCCCAGAGGCAGTCCATGAAAGTCACGAAAAGCTGTCTGTGCCCAACTCGATGTCAGTCTGTCAGCTCAGACAGACGCTCTAACACACAGGTGCACATCAAGCATGGCTGGACTTGCTGCTAAAATGCCACAAAGTATAGCAAACATCTAAATTCTGTGACATGCCATCCAACTTTCACTGTGCATCGCATCAGTAATTTTCATGTGGTTTGAGGGTTTGCCTCAAAGGGCTCGGCTGTTTTATGATGTTTTTTTTTTTTGTCTTGCTCAGATCTCAGATTAATTTAATGTTTCCTTGGATGCCCATTTCACAGTTTTTTTTAACTAGTTGTCTGAATACAAGCATCCGTGTTTCTCTTATAAGCCCAAGAAGGAAAGTGGCTGCAAATTGATTCCATTAAAGGCTAAATTCTTCAGTCGAAGAAAATCTTGAGCACTTGTTCCTTAAAAACATCTAATCTTGTATTTCTATTTCTCCCTTGACCAGAGCATGGAAATTTCTAATGAATAAATGTGAAAAAAAAACTTATTTGACTCTCAGAGATTTTCACAGTGACATAGCAATCCATCCATTTGTGTTTCATGGACATTAAAGAGAACAATCTAAACTGAGATTGGACAAAAAAAATAATCAAAAGGAAAAAAAACTCTGAAACCTGGCAAACAACTACTGCAGCCTTGGTTAGATACTAGAGATATCACTGATCAGTGATTGGATGTTGAATATAAAAAATAAAAAATTCCTCTGGTCATTAAAAGCTAAAGTGAAAACTCCCACCATGTTTGCTCTATAGATGCACTGAGCCACAGCGGAGAATACTACCTCTATTAAAGAACCTGCAGCACATACATATATTTATTTTCCTCTTTCCTGGGTTTAATCATCAGAAAAAAAAGCCTGGATTTGCTCAGAATCTGAATCCGAAGGTCAAACATTAAGGAAACTTGAAATTTGTATAATTTATGAAAAGCTGGATTCGTGCATCTCTAATATATACGGAATAACCTGCGGTAGAAATCAAACTGGGTTAAGTTTAACATTTATTTCATAATTGCAGACTTTTTTTTAGGTAATTGACAGTAGGCTACAGTAAAACTAAATAATGATTTGAACAACAAACGTGCATATGTAGAAATAAGCATTATTCATGTCAGTCTAACACCTGGTGAATACAGTATATTTTAAGCAATGTCATTTTAAAACTATTGCGCACATCTTACATATATTTATGGAAGAATCGTGTGCATATACCCAATGAAAGCCCGTCTTACCCTGACAGCGGTCTGCAGAGCTGATCCGACTGGAGGAGCCTCAGCGCTGCTGGTTATGATCCCTCCGTTTCTAAACGCTGCCACTGCAAAGTTCAGTCAGCGGATGAGCTCCTGTCCACACCGCCAGCTGAAGTCTGCAGACGGAACCAAAACCCAGAGCCTCGTCCCAAACAGGAGCGGCAGTCTGCCTTCATGCACTGAGATGAAAGTTTCCCCACACCGAGTCTGCATGCCTGCACAGACCAATAAAGCGCAGCTGGTTTGTAATGTGGGCAGAGTTACCTTATGGTGCAGGAGGGGCGTGCGCAACTGAAGGTGGCGCTAATTAACGCGAAACCCGCGGAATCGCGTGTGGGGAAATTAACATTTTATCTGCAAGGAGAAGCAAAGGTTGTCTGAGGCTCTGTGACTTTTTATTACTGTTTGGGTGCAGCTGAGCCCTCTGCAACTGTTAAAGTTGGCAGAGTAAGAGAAAAGGGGCTTAATGGCAGACAAGCAACCCAAGGGGGAAAAAAACATTTACACATAGGGTCTATTTGGATACATTATCATTATTATTATTTTAATTAATGGAATAATGAGTTGAAAATAGCTTGTGCATCTCACATATACCCATAAACCCACTGCTTATACAGCTTCTATTACATAAGCAGGTTAGATACACACCAGAACATATATTTGGCACAAATGGAGCCCCATAAATTATTACGATGATCGGCAACATTTAAATTTGCCTAGAATACACAAACAGAAGAAATCTGTAAGGCGCACATCCTTTTCCAAAGCAGTGTATCCATCCACATTAGGGTTGCCTTGTCTCCCAAAATATCTGACAGGTCTTGGTGGCTCAGCAGGGGGCGCTATGGAGTCCCAAGGTTTGCACACACCCGAGGTCACGTCTGTCCAAACCATACAGTGTACACGTTTTATATAAACTAATTAGGTGTGAAAATCAAAGCGTATTTCTCCAATAATAGACATTTAGTTTTAAATAAAGGAACAACAAACTGTAGTTCTGCATCCCTTCAAATCAAAGAAAAGCAGATAAGCACAGTATTTGGTTAAAAACGTGCAAAGTAAAAATGTTCCATCCTGACAGGAGTGAAACAACAAAAGATTTACCTCAAAAAAGCAGAAATTAATATATATATATATATATATATATATATATATATATATATATATATATATATATATATATATATTTACACAATATTTTACAGACACGTTGCCATTTCGTCCACAGATGAACTAGAGACCATCCAGTATGACACAAAATAAAAGTTACTTGGTTTTAAATAATTCTTTTAAATAAAATTTCCCACATATACCCACATTCATTACATGACCTCCTCCCAAACTCTTGTAGACAAACTAATTAGCCAAACAAGTCTGTTGGGCACACTGTAAAATCATTCTAATTCAGATTTGTACACCTGTGCAAAAATTAATGACATGGTTGCTGAAGCAGGAACAAGTCATGTCTGCCAAAAAAAAACCAACAACAACATGTAATCATACAGCATACAGGCATTTTTTGCTCAACTATTGCCCCCTTGTGGTATTTTGAATTACACGCCTCTTCAAAATTACAGATTTTTTTCTTTCTAGTCATTGCCACCAGTTGGTCCTGTTTGAAAAGAGAAAACAGTGACAGAAGACTTGGAGGAAACCCCAAATTAGCCCCATTGCACACTTCATTTCAAAATGTTCCTGTTTCTATGTCAGGGGAACAGTTGGTTCTAGCCAACACATATCAGGCAGTAAATGGGTTCTAGCTGATATTTTAGGCCGTTTAGACACACTGTTCCCATCTGGTTAAAGGTACAAAGCTCCCAGTGTGAGACTGATAAACTAAAACACAACATTTATAGCTAATAACAGGTGACCAGAGAAACCAAAAATTATATTCAAGTAACAGTAGCACTACTCAAGCAAAAAGTAAACAAAAAAATTACAAAAAGGCTTCTTAAGTACAGAGTAACAGTTTAATCTAATATGATTTAAGATATTTGTTCAAATGACATAAGAAGACATACAAAAATCTAAGGTTATGTGCTAATTCTGGCATTTTAAAGACTAGAATATTTATTTTAGCAAATAAATCACAAAATTACGAAAATGACGACTCGTGCCCATTTAGGATAACCCGAAGCTGGCATCTTTTTGTTTCTCATCCGTGGCAGAGGTGTTGTCCTCCCGGTAACTCAGATCTGATAACAGAGAGTTTTTGAATCAAAATGCAGATATTTAACCTCAGTTTTAGACTCCCAGTCTTCCCAATATATATGACATGGTCCATCTTTAACATTTAAAAGGCAAGGGCAACCAGGAAAAGCAAAGCATGGCCGAGACTGTAAAACAGAACAAAACAAGAAGGAATAATCATTGTAAACACACAACTGGTGCATGTTTTTTTTAAATAAACGTCAATGAAAACTTACTTTGGTCGTTAAATAGTTAAAATTAAAGAGACGGCTCATCCTTTCCGTTGTGTCGGCTCAGTAACCAATCACAGGATTGAGCGCAAATGAGCAGCTTCGAGAGCCAATCAGAATCAAGGCAGGGAGGGCTGTTATTATAGACGCTTTACTTCCTGTTTTACGGCTTGAACTCATCAATAAACTGCTGCAGTCGCTCAATGAGGAAGAAGGAGAAAAAGCGAAGGGCTTGACAGCAATGTAGGTACTTTAGATTACTAATTTGTCTTTGATTGTGCGTAAAATATCAGTCAAAGCAGCTGGAATGGGAATGAAGGAGCGAATTGGCTGGTTGTGTGAATTTCTTTTCAACAACCAGAGCTGCTGCTCACAAGACTGCAGCATGTGATATGGATTAGTGAGAAGAGCAGACAGCCTGCAGGACCGCTTTGTTTCAGCCTCTGACCTGCTGAGAAACAGCGAATTACAGGCCAAGTAGCTTCTAGTTTTAACTCTGAAACTGGCAGTGATGAAATGTCAAACATGCATCTTTAGAGTTCGGCTTCCGAATTTTCCTCCTAATGATATAAATAAGGTTAGTTGTTGATAGAGTTGAAGATCTAATTTTCTTAAACTCGTGTGTTACTTAGATCTGTGAATAATCTGCTGAAATCAGTTTTAGTCGTGCAATCTTTGCTTTTTTTTTTTTTTTTACAGCTAAAAAGTCATTATATTTTGTTACGTTGACACCTAAATTAGATCAAATTTTAAACCTTAGACTGGTCCAGGTCTTGTCTGGAGTATTGTGTGGACCGTTCTGTTTACTCAGATTTTAATAATTTTACAGGCATTGTTGTTTAATGTCAATTATTTAAAAAAAAAAAGTCAAACATTGAGGAATCACAGGATTAGCGTATCGGTATTTCTGCATCATGTGTCTATCTTGTTTTTATCTAACTCCAAAAAATACATCAAACTGCATGCTTTTATCTAGTAGGGGAGCATGAATAGGATATTATTCAATTGCAACAGTCCGACAGGGGGAAACCTGTATGTTTTTCTTTTAATAATATGCACATTTAAACTGCTTTGAATATATATATATATATATATATATATATATATATATATATATATATATATATATATATATATATATATATATATATTTATTATTATTATTATTATTATTATTATTATTTTATTTTTATTTTTATTTTTTTTTTAAATTGGCAAACGCTGTAGGTTTACTATATTTTACATAAACAATTGTTTTGTTGCATTGTTATAATCAATTTATGTCACATCACCACTCTTCAGTTTAAGGGTAAAAACACAATAATTGTTATTTTAGTCAATGTTGTAGCCACAGTAATTTCATGCAGTTTTAAACAATTTTGGTAGCTGTTTTTTGTTAAATAGATAGTTTCTGTGATTGTTTGATGCCTTAATTGAAGTTTTGTTAGAATATAGTTAACTGCACAGTCATAACTTTATATTTTTTGATTTGTTACACCTGAAACAATAGAGCCACTGATACACTCACCATCCTGAGGATTTCCTAACAAAGGTTGTCTGAACAGGACGATTGGATTAACATGAGACCATTCACTGTTTCTGCAGCAGTATTCCAGTGGATGACGCCTCCAGAAGAATAAATAAACCAAACTGAATGGACAGGAAAGCAGTTAGTATTTAAATTTCCATCCTGTTGCTGAACCTCCTTTCCAAAACCAGGACCAAACATGGTGCATGTCTACAACTGCCATCCTTTCGCCTCACAGCAGATTGTACAGGTAAACAGACTGCTACTGAGTCAGACTCAGTATGTAACCAAACGAAAACAACAAATTTGCCCCAGTTATAGTTTTTCATGTTTGTTTTAACGTCTTTTACTCCGCGGCTCAGGTGGAGCAGGAACCTGGGCTCGTGTGCTGTGGAGGCGGAGCGCTGTTTGTGGTGACGACAGGAGGATGCAAGGTCCGCTTAGAGTACATTCCTCATTTTTATTCTTTTGGGTTTTTAGCATCATGTTTAAAATATACAAAGACAGAACAGGAAAAATGGGAAGTTGTGCTTAGGCCAGAGCTTATGGCCCGATATATTGAGAAAATCCAAATAAAACTTACCGCATTTTTCGGACTAAAAGACAAACTTAATATCCTTAAATATTCTCAAAAATTGATGGTGCACCTTATATATAATTACTGTTGTGCTTACTGACTGATTTTATGTGGTAAAATATGTTCAAAAATGTGTTACCATGTGTAAATATGACTTTGGTTAGCAACAAAGCCGCTCTGCTCAATGGATATTAGGAGGATTACGGTACACTGTGTCACTACCTGATAGGACCCACTGAGCTGTATAATACACTGGAGTGCTAATCACCGTCTGTTTGAATGAGTCGCTTTGAAGCCACCAGCCGCCATATTGGTACTCCCTATTTTCCTCCAGTAACCAGGGAACATGTGCGCTACAGCATCGAATAACGAGGATTTTCTCATGTTCAGGGGGGGCTTAAGACTTTTAAAATGTCAAATGCCATATACTTTTATGTTATGTTCTAAAACTATCAAGTACTGAGAAAGTCATGTGATGAAATATTTTGCATTTTATTTATTTAAATATATATGTTTAACATTTATAAATATATAAATAACAATATTCAAAAACATATATTTACATATGTGTATGCATATATATACATATACACATACTTATATATACATATATATATTTAATATGAATAACATGTAAAATATTTCAGCACCTAATTTCCTAGTAGTTGACAGTGTTAGTACATCCACCGACTGTAGAATTACCTGTGAAACGTTTTCACACAGCCAGAAAACTGCTTGTTATTGCAACTAAATCCTATGGGATTCTGTGAGAATAGGGAGTAGCAAGATGGCGGCCAGTGACTTCAGTTTTTTGGCAAAATCAGCACTCCAGTGTATTATATAGCTCAGTGATAGGACCCCTGAGCTGTCTACCAGACTGCCTGACTGTAATATCTAAACTAGAAGTGCATTCATGTAAAGGCAGCCTAGAGTACGCGCTAGCAACAATAAACCTAGTAAGTTAATTCAATATAAAAGTTACGTTTATTTTGGCCTTATGCTAGAAACAGGGCAGTGTAGTCCAGCTACTCTGTCCTCCTGATAGAGACGGATAGAGAGCTACGGACGTGGAGGAGTGATATTACACACTAGGGAAGAATATTTAGTGCGCCTTATAATCCAGTGCGCCTTATAATCAGAAAAATACAGTATCCAGTTGTCTGTTTATTAATGTATCTGTATGTTTCTACTTTTAAAAACATTTACAATGTTATGAAAATAACTTATTTAAAAAAGGTCTGAGCTCCTCACATAAAACTGTTTACATTCTGTTCATTGTGGATATTTTTCATCCTGCAGCGGCACTTCGATGTGATGCTTAACGAACAAATGTTTGGAAGAGACGTTCATCTCCATGTTTAACTGAGCGATGTCTTTTAAAAACTGATCCCAGGTGGAGGTGTTCTGTCTGGAAAAGGAGGGCTGCCCTCTGATCTGCCGCTTTGCCACCATGGGCACGGTGAGGAGAATCCAGTACAGCACCATAGGTACGAGCACGTCCCCTTCTCCCCTACAGCACCTCACAAAAATATTCAAACCCCTTGAACTTATCCATTTTTTTTGGCCATTCTAATACATGACTGTGCTTTGATCAAACCACTGCATTGTTCTGGCTTTATGTTTTGTTTTTTTCCTGCTTTAGGGTGAATCAGGTTTTTTGAAGCATTTAACAGTTGTTCTTTCAGGACTGCCCCGTGTTTAACTCAATAAACCTTCCATCGTACTCTGACCAACTTTCCTGTCCCTGCGGGGGAAAAGCTGCCCTGCATCATCATCCGGCTGTATTCCTACTAAGTTCTCGGCTCCCGGGGGCTTTAGCGCTGTGGCTGTTGTGGGGCTTCCTGGGACTCATCTCTCCTGGGGAGGCAGCTTTCCCTCTTGGTCCCTCTTGGGCTCCTTTACTTTGGGGGTCCCTTTGGGCATCTGGGGTTCTGGTTCCCCTGACGTCTGCCTCGGTGCTCTGGAAGGGACTCCTCACAACCACTATTGAGCATTTTTCTCATGGGGACGTTTCGCTTCCACTCCCGGAAGCTTTCTCAATTCAAAAAGTCTGGAGTAATGTGCAGTACCAAGCTTTATACCATTGCCCAACAAAGGCCTTGCAATGGCTTAGACAACATGCAAATTCAACAGAAACAGGTCCACCCCTTAGTAATGGGCGGTTGTTAAAGTCATTAAGCCAGCAAATTGAACCGAAACTGGTCCACTCCTCTGTAACGAGTCAATCCTGGTTTAAAGGAACAATGTTTTGATCACCCGAATGAGGGTGAGAACTGAGGTGATGATTGGCCGGAAATAATTCTATAGCTGTATTGTAAGTTTTTGACTTACCTGGAGAGGAAGCGAAACATCTTCAACTACGGAAAACAAGTCCAGTTGCTTTGTTTTTTACTTTTTTTGGAATGACCATGATGACTGAGAATCTTTACCACACAAGTTCACTCTCACAAACACCTGCAGGTGCTTGGATCCAGGTTCTTACAGACTCACTTCTATACAGAAAACCCTTATCATTATCTTCTCCTGTCTCTTTATACATGTCGTATTAAATAATACTGTATATTATTCAGTGATTGTATGAAGGCATTGGTTGTTTGTACCTGTAATACTTTATCTGTTCTTTTTATATCTCTCTTTGCAGGTGTAGAAGCAGACTCTGAGGATGTTATACTGCTCTCTCCCTTTCCTCTCCTTTCTTTCCACCTTTTCTCCCTTTTTAGCATTTTGTCTCATCTGTTTTTTCCTCTTCTATCTTCCCGTTTCTGTGTCCACTGAACATGAAATAGTCCCAGCATAAAATCTATTAAAGCTTGCATATATATATCAAGCAGAGCACTATGACGAAAGCAGTAAGGCTCCATTTGTGAAAGTAAAATCTGTTGGGCTCTTTTTGGCATTAAGACAACAATTCTTGTTCCCACATTGCCAGACAGGACACACAAAAAAATCATCTGACTTATGGATTGGGCTGGGTTTCATCTAGGATGTTCTGATTCCATACAATTCTCGATATAGCTCAGCTTGATTTGATTTGACTCCAATATCGATATTTATTACTTTCAAATTAATGCTCAAAGTCATTCAATCAACAAAACCAGCCAAATATTATATTTATGTTGAATTTATTGAACACTGATATATTGACAGGAAAATAAAGTGCATTTGATTCACAGCATTTAACGTATCGCAGAAACCAAAAATGTGTCCAAACGTCTGATTTTAGGGATGAAGGCGCTTCTAAAATCCTGTCGGCCGTTCCGCAAATTTATCTCACTTCCTCTTCCTCGCTGTGAACAGTAATGGTGCGCTGTAATAACGCCCCCTAGGGGTTGGGAGGTATATTGATATTGAAAGCCAGAATATCGATATTAAATCATTTTTAAAAACAACAATATTAATCTTTTTATTGATTTTTTATGCACAGCCCTACTAAAAGGGGGCTGAATAAAGCTAAATGCAGGCCAAACCTTTCAGATTTTCAATCAAAAATGTCCTTCCAGTTCAAAATCATGCTATGCTTTTTGTAAGCTTAATATATACTACAAAATCACATTGAAATATATTAAGTTTGTGGGTTTAAAGTGAAAAAATGCCCTAGGGGTATAAATACTTGTTGAAAGCACTGAGCCACCCTTCCATTCTCCTTTATGCAGCCATTTTTCCTCCTTTCTTCTTCAGTGTTTCCAAAGCAGCTGTCTTGAGTCGGATAAAAAATGCCACGTGACTGAGTCCTTAATCGTCGTGGCTCTAATTGTTTCTCTCTTTCAGGAGACTACTTGGTAACCATCGAGGAAAAGAACAGCGCCACCTATCTGAGAGTCTACACAAATTGGCGCTACCAGGTAAACTGTAAAAATTGTCTAAAATTAAAGTAAGAACTCTTCCTGGATCATTTATCCCTCTTTGCGATAGCTATTGAGAGACAAATGGTGAGCTTTAAGGAGGATTTTCTTATATTATTTAAATTAATATCAATTTATATTGCCCCACATGTTCCTTTTAAATGTATGAATGTCCTTATTTAAAAATGCTCCATATAACACTTGACTTTTATTTAGTCATAGTTTACTTAATTTATTCTTTAAACCCTTAAGACAACAGTTTTCATGCTGACCTTCCTTGTGTTCCAAGTGAGCAAAAATATGAGATAATCTTTGAAATCCAGAATATTTATTTAATCATAAAAGTAATCTGTATTTTGCTCCTTTTTTAAGAGTTTTGTGGTAGTGAAATGTGTTTTGCTTTCTGTTCAGGCGGAGGAGAAGGCCCGTATCGGCGTGCGTTTATTGGGCCACTTGCTCCGTGGGGCGTCCGTTTGGGGCGGCGTGCAGATGGAGATCATCGAGATCCCTCTGTCCGGGCTTCCTGTCGCCCTGGCCTGCTGCTCGGTGAAGGGAGACCTCCTGGTCGCCTGTGAGAACACGCTGGTTCTTTTTGCTTTGAGGAGGCAAACCCAACAGAACCTGGTAAGAACCCTGACCGGAGCAGTGCTGACCTTATTGGTCAGATCGTATGAGTGTCCAACTCTACTTCAAGACAAATCAAATGTTTCCTGTCTTTTCAAAATCCATTTTAAATTACTGCTCAGCTCAAACAGATTTATTATTAGTGATTTTAATATTAAATCTCTTAAATACAGCCAAAGGAGAACCAGCAGAACCTCCAGAGCTCCTGGCCGAACTCGGAGCAGAGCTGCAGTCAGAGTCGAGGTAATTCAATGTGGGAAACTTTCAAAACCTTAAAGAGAAAAATATACTGTAGAGCAAGTCCTACAATTTACCTCGTAATGAGAATCAAGAAATTAAACTTTCATTTTACCGTCACCGTCATCAAACATTCAAAAAATATATATATAATTTAAAACATACCTTTTTTAAGAAGTTCTGAGGGAATGAAAGTGTCTTTACTGATCGTCAGTTTGCTGCTGTGATTTAATTGACTTGTATTATTATTATTATTATTATTATTATTATTATTATTATTATTATTATTATTATTATTATTATTATTATTATTATTATTATTATTAATATTGATTTTTATTTTTTTCCTCACAGGTCGAACTTCTTGTCCAAATCAGGATCTTTCTGTTCTGGACTTTGAACGTTCGGTCATCTTGCATCTCTCAAAGATTACCCCTAAGCAGGTATTTTCAGTCGTTCCGTGCTTTTTTTAAAATTTACTAATAAAAATGTCTCCAAATTAAAATTTCAGCCTCAATTGCTTATGATTAGTTGCTAATAACGTTTCAGTTTCACTCAGTTTTTAAGCTTTGTCTCAAATTCACAATTTCAATAATTATATATTTGCATTTTTTCTGGTAGAATTATTACATATCTTCATATATTTTCCAAAGAAGTAAAAGTAAAAATGGTCTGTGGAAAACAGAAGATTGATTTTACTCATTGGCATTTGGGAGTGTTTTTAAAATGTTTAATTTCATTTCTCTTCATTATTTGAATCCACAAAGCTTTTTAATTTTAAAATGCTATTAAAATAAACACAAGAAAAGACAACAATTTTTGTTTAAAAAAAAGCAAAAGATTTATTTTACTTATTATTTTAATTAGACATTAGATCAAAAACTATAAAGCCTGTTTTAAGTAAAGCGTTTACTTTGTAATGAGTCAGACAAGTGTATTATTCATCGTTACCTGAACTATTAAAAATATACAAAATATCATCACCTCGTTCTAAACTAATTTGGGGGAAAAAACAGATATTTGAGGTGTAAAACACTTTTGATCCTTATTATAATTAAAATGGTCTAACATATTTAAAATGTAGGGTGTAATATACAGTCTAATAATAACGTAAATTTTTGCCTGTCTGCTGTATGTTTATGGTTTTTATATTCTTACATTTAAGACATTTTCAGATAACAGAACTCTTGTGACTTGGTTTGTTTTGCTTCATCCTCGCCAATATTGAAAATATTCAAACTTTGTCTGTCCTGACCCGGTTTCCCCTTTAGGTGGCGCTGTGTGGAGGTTATGTGGCTGTCCAGGCAGAGCTTGAAGTTCTGGTTCTGAAGCTGGAAGCAACGACCGAGCCCGCAGCCGCGGACGACCCGTCGGACTCCTCTAAGAGCGGTAAAAACGTCATTTCCTTTATTCTGACGGATGTTTCATGTCCAGGCTGGAGAGGAGCAGAAATGTAGAATAAAGCAGGTCGGGTCAGAAGGTCCAGTAGAATGGGAGCAATGCGGTTTTCCTACTCTTTTCTTTATGATCACCTTCATGCACACACAGAACCCAGTTTGTTATTTCATGTATACAGTGAGTGGAGGCAGATGAGCGTTCACACTGAGCCTGGTTCTGGTCCTGCTGGAGGTTCTCCTCCCTGTTAAAGGGGAGTTTTCCTCTCCACTGTGGCTTCATGCATGCTCAGTATGAGGGATTGCTGCAAAGCCATCAACAATGCAGACGACTGTCCACTGTGGCTCTACGCTCTTTCAGGAGGAGTGAATGCTGCTTGGAGAGACTTGATGCAACCTGCTGGGTTTCCTTAGAGAGGAAACTTTCTCACCAACCTGGAGGATCTGATGGAGTCTGACTTTGGAAAGAGCCTTGAGATGACATGTTTCATGAATTGGCGCTATATAAATAAATTTTAATTGAAGAAAAGAGGTTTAATCAGATTGGTTTACATTAGTTTAATTGTTGTGGACCTCATTAGAGAGCCGTTGCTCCTTGGTGCCTTGGTTAAAAGATTCACTTCGGTTTAACTTTCCGTCTGCTCAAAACCGTAAACTTCAATATGTCTTTATTTGATTTCTTACAAATACACATTTCAGAACTGAACAAGGTGAGGCGGCGTTTGGTTTCTGTGCTCCTCGGCTCTTTGGTTCCATCAAGGTTGAAAAGGTTTTTGTTTAAAGCAGCCTTTGATCAAACAAAATGACTAATGAAACACCTTTAATGCCTTTTAACGTTAATATTTCATGATCTTTCTCTTTAATGCGGTACTTTCTGCAGAGGCTTTATTTTCTATCTTTGATGTCCTGTACAGCACTTTGGATTACCTTGTGTAATGACGTGGTTTCAATGCATAGATGCCAGGAACGGTTTGTGTGTGTGTGTTCAGCAGATTATCCAGAAGACCAGAGCGATTTCCTCCTCGTTCCGAAACACCAGGAGCTTCTCGGCGATCAAGCCAAGGACTGCGACGTCCCCGTCAACGTCGAACAGACGGGGCTGGAGGACAGGAGGCGCTACACGCTCTCCTACGTTCTCTTTAGGTGCGTGAGAGGAACGTGGCGTAGAAATACGTCGTGATCACGTTTTTTTTTTAGTGTCGTGACCTTTTACCTGCGTTGTGCCCGTCCTGCAGGCGTTTCACTCCAGAGTTCTTTCAGGGCTGCGGCGTGGAGGAGATGCAGCTCCACTCCCTGCAGCTCTACCCGATGTTCATCGGTACGTCGCCGCGAGACAGCCACAGTTACACAGAAATCGGAAATGGATCATATCAATTAAGCTTAATATTCAGCTGTAATGATCCATAGAAACCGTTCTGGGTGCAGACTTCTGAAAACCAGATCAGCCACTCATTAATTGTTCACAGTAATAATCTCTTTCTCTGCAGGTAACCAGTCGGCGTCTGTGGACGGCCCGGCCTGCATGTTCTGTTTCTTCTCCCTTCCCACCGCTGGGTACCTGTACAGCCTGAGGGGCGGCGTTGAGCTCCTCTCTGCCTATCAGTACCCAGAGAAGGTGCTGCAGGCGGTGCTAACGGATCACCTGCTGCACGTTATAACAAAGTAAGTTTGGAGAAACCCAAAAGTTTGGCACTCTGTGGAGAAAGCATCTCAGAGATTATACTAAAGTGTTCACATGGCTGTTTTGTTCTCTATCCGAAAGGATTTATTTTCATTTTTGAAACATGAAATCTAAACCCGTACTGTCGTCTGCCTAGCAGGAACGCCCTGCAGTCCTTCACGGTGCGTTGTGCCGCAGTAGCAGCCAGGGTGGAAGACCCCTACATTGACACCACCATGAAGGTTGAGCTCAGTCCTTTTACTTTAATTCTGACGTTAAATGTTTGTTTAGTAGCGTGTTTGGGGCGTATTCACTGCAAAAAGAGAACTACAAATAGGTAAAATTTTCTTGAAATGAATGTATTTGCCCTTGATTTGAGCAGGTAAATAAGACTGTTTGCCAATGGAATGAGTATTTTTACCCCTAAAATAAGATAATTAGATAAACTGCACTTGAAATAAGACGATGGAGATGAATTGTTCCTATTTTAAGTACAAAAATCTTATTCCATTGGCAAATAGTCCTATTTTCCTGCTCAAATCAAGGAAAAATACTTTAATTTCAAGAAAAAATGTCTTGTTTTTAGGTCTATTTTTGCAGTGTTGCTGATGCTGCATTTTTAGGTGTGTTGGTCTCGTCGATGCTTTCTGGTGGCCAGACAGAAAACAGATGCAGACATTTGAGATTTACACCAAATCTTTACACGCCCTGGAAAAAACACATCAAATCCTACTTGCTAAACGTCAGAATAAAGATAATTTTAGAGGGTTTTTGTGTTTCTTAAAATTCTGAATTTAACGCACACTATCAATGTTATGAATTGAAACAATGTGTGGAAAGTCGAGATCACGACGATGTCATGGATCTTTATTCTTTATATGGGGTAATTCACAACATTGAACATCATAATTAAAATTACATCAACCAGGAAGAGAACCGTGGACCTCAACGAGTCTGGTTCATCATTGGGTGCAATTACCTGATACCCAAAGGTGCCTTTTATCTCATCAGTGATATACAAGTATAAACAGACTTCCCTTTGAGAGTTTGAAGTCTTTAAATGACATGTAGTCATGATATCTAGCCAAATGTAACTTTTTAAACCACCTGATCTCCCCATTGACCAACCCCCTTGCTCAGATGTTGTGTGATCTTTTTATCTTATGGTCTTCAGGTGGTTTTGAGCATATGTGGAAATAACTTTTTCTTTCATTCACTGGTGTCTGTCCATAAGTAGACAAGCACCTACTTACGTTTGTGTGTTTGACAGGCTTGTCCACCGTGCAGTCTGGAGGTGTGTGCGCTCAGAATGCAGTTATTCATCGGTCTGCGGTCAGTGTGTGCTTACGGCTGCCATGTTATCCTGCTCTCCACTGCTGACACAGAAACACCAGAGGAAACCGAGCGCCACACGCAACGCAGGAGCCTGTAAGTCACACAACATGCGGTACCCATGCCTACACATTCTCAGGCTTCATATTTTATAGAATTTCTTTTTAATCTTCTTGGTTCCTTATCAAATATCTCATTAATTTTCTGCCTGTTATGAAACAGTAGTCATGCGCTCCTGCAGGCAGGCATGCATTTATAAACCTTTTTATTGTACACATGTGTGTTGTGATTTTAGCGAGTTGAAAGAGCACAACATGCTGACTGGTATTTTCCTCGCGGTGGGAATCGATCCCGCAACCACACCAGCTCTGGAGAACCTTCTGTCACGGCCCTTCCTGTAAGACAAACCCCCCCACCCCACCCCCCTGGAGAGTTGGTTGTCATTTTCAGGTCAAGCTGCATTGCAAAAACCCTTCAAATCGGACTGTAAACTTTTACATCAGATATAATTTTTTAATACCATTTAAAGTTTGTTTTAAGGTGAAGCGTTTAACGGTAATCTGCAATTTAAAAAAAAAACAATCAAACAAAACTTTCTGTTGTGGTTTTCTCTCATTAAGAACTTTTATTTTCTTGCCATGACGAGACGATCATGTTCATGTTCCTGTGACCTCTAGATTTTAGCTTGTGGAAAAAAATTCTGAACTCATCATGTTTAAGATAGAGAAAATAATATATTGCTTTAGTTTATTCATTCGGTCAATTGTGTGTGAATTTAAGTGTTATATAAAACTTCTTTGAGGGTGGGTTTATAATACAGCCATGGATTATAATCCTGTAATCAGGTTTGCCTAAAATTTGTAACTTTTAGTCTAAAACGGCCTGACGTCCCAGTCAGAAATCTTCATTTGATCAAACCAACAAACCCGGAAATGACGAATATGTGCATTTAGCAGCTCTCCTCTCTTGCTCTCCCTCGATGCCTAAACTAGTAAAGGCCGTGAAACTTCTGCATCAAACCTCCACTGGGAAGTCGTACTTCCAGAGCTTCTTCAAATGCTTCCTCCAAGTAATTCTTCCAGCAGACCCGTCGGCTCCAGCAGCCCAGCTGTCTTAGTCGTTTTGGAGACAAGGACAACGACATTCTAAATTAACTCTGTTGTAAAGACACCGCAGCCTGTCAGTGCGCGTCGTAACAAAGCTCTGCAGAAATATCCGGATTTAACCGAATAGAAGACGAGAAGCAAAGATTTTTAAAAACTGTAATCATCTTTCAAGTCCAAAGTTAAAATAATGTAATCGGCATCTTTATTGTGGCCGTACCATACATTCCAGTGAAATTCGGCCCCTGCATTTAACACAATCCCTTAGGCAGCAGTGCATTCTGGGGATGGGAGTCTTCTTAAGGCAGTCAGAGTGACAGTCTGTGGGATTTGAACCCAGAACCTCCAGGACCCAAGGGCAATACTCTAAGCACTCCTTATAGATACAAACCCTTTGCCGGAACCCGGGATTGAACCAGGGACCTTCAGGTTTTCTGACAACATATAGAACAACAAAATGGATCCTAATCTTTTGTGTTGAGAAAATTATGATATTATATTTACTAATTCATTTTCTTGGCATCTCAAGAAAACATGAAACACGTTTAATCTTGAGACAAACATGTCTGACCTGTAGTTTTATACAATGGGTATACATTTTTTTTTTTTTTTATTCAAACTATTACTAAATAGGAAGTACCTGTGCTTGGGAAAAATGAGCCGTTCTGCACGTTTCCCTTATTTTGAAATGTAAAGTTTCTTGCTCTAAAGGGTAGAGTTATGAAATATTCATTGTCTTTATACGGGCTCTTTTTTCATAGGTAGTATTTCTTGATAAAATACAAAACTCTAAAAGGTAAAATACATGTGCAGATTTGGGCGTGACGCTGCAGCTTGGCCTAAAATAGACAACCATTCCCACTTTAGCGCTCAGACCTGGCAACCCTTAACTCCGCTAACTGCACCCAGCGTGTGCCTCTCTGTCGTTAGCAAACTAATCGTTTCATCCTTAAAAGTGTGGACTGAAATTAAAGCGCTCTTTCTGTTATTTTTATGGCTGACTTAACCAGATTTCATTGGAAATAGTCTTGAATCTCCCACTACGTGAGAACACCATCTTGAAAAAGGACCAAAATCAACATTAAAACAGAGCAACAGTGTTCATAATGCTCCTAATGCCTGGCACAATGGCAACATGCAGATTTTAGATGAATCGGATGCTCATGTTAACACACTGACTAACCGTAGACTAACTTTTCTTTTATTTATGTGCAACATTGTTCCTCTTCATGCTAGTACCGCTCTTCTGTCAGTGATTGCATGGGTTCTGAGTAGTTCTTTGCTGAAAGTGTTGTGGAGATGTGATTACTGTAATGGTGATCATAAACACTTTCCTCTGTCGTCTGTTTGTTTATCATGCATGTAAAATCTCACTTTAGACGTTTAATGTCCACTGTAAATTTGTCATCCCCAGTGGGAAATTGATTAGAAGCACATTTACTCATCATACACTGGCAAAAAAACAACAACCCAGAAGTACATTGTGGGAAATGTATGACAGAAAGTGACTGTTTTTGTAAAAAAAAAAAAAAATTGCCATGGAGCAATAAATAAATAAATCTGAAATATTAATGTTTTTGTCTCAGTAGAATGAAACCTATTGGGAACCTTTTCTGTTCAATGTCTCCACAGTAAGTGGTGCACTGCAGAGGCTCTTCTTTTCAGATGTTTTGCTTAATTAAAAGACAAAGAGACTCAAAGGCAAGACTGCTGTCTCCTGTTCTGACAATTCTCCATCTATAAGCTCTGGTTAGCTGATTAGCAATGTTTTACGAAGGAAACAAAATTATTTACTAGTCAAGAGTTACATGTATTTGCTTTCCACATTGTTCACTTTCAATAAATTTTTTGATTCAGATAAATACAACATATTTTGCATTGAGTTTTTGTTCTAAAATGTTTTCCCCCTTTTTAGTGAATAGAAAGATCTTTTTTTGATTTATATTTCAGTGAATCTGAAGTTTTGTCGACTTCAAGTGGAATTGTACAGGGACAAAACACTTGTGTGGACATCTTTGGGAATAAATGGAAAGATAACTAGCCCATACATGCTTATTCCTGGCTTATTGGCTTTATTCGCTGTTTTTGACCCCAGGACCAGGAGGTGGGCAACCCCGTCCCCCAAAGAACCCAGTACTGTTGGACATGGCTGGAATCTCTATGTTGTTGACACCGTGCCCCCCCTCACACTCTACCAGGAGATGGTAACAAACACTATTTAAATAACCGATACTCATCATAAATATTAGAATTCATATTTTTTGTACATACATTTGTAATTTTTCTTAAAAAAGATTAATGAGAACCAAAAATTTCTCCCAGAAGGAAGTTTCCCTAAAGCAGATGTGTCCAGATCTTTTGCCATGGGGGCCAAAAATTTCCAGTAGTAAAGTACTCAGGGGCCACTGAATCAAAAATAAATAATTAAATTATATATATTAGGGCTGGGCAACAATTAAAATATTTAATTGCGATTAATCGCATAATTTGCCTGATTAATCATGATTAATCGCATTGTATTTACAAACTCCGAGAATTAATTAAAAAGTAGTGTAAAGAGCACTTTTATTTTAATGTTCTGCTGCCACATTAACAAAAGTGTTGTAACATTTGTAGCACTTATCAGTAACACATATTTAGTGTAAAGCTCAACTTAAACATGTAAAACAAAAAATAGCAATAATAATAAATTAAAGCTTATTGCCACTGACAGGGAATTCTCTTTATGGGGAAAAAATCTACCAAAAACAGGCAATTTCTGAGGTAACCGCAGGGAGCAGCATTACCATTTTATGTTCAATACCAAAGTTTAACTTGGCAGTGGTTACAACTAACTTGTTTCTGTCATATTCGTTGCTGGAAGAACTTTAAACTGAAATGCTTGCTAACTCGATATGCTTGCATGTTTATTTGACGTTAACACACGTTTTTTTGTTGTTGCTTTCTGGCGTGCATATATTGAATGGCAGGAAAAAACAGGCAAAAACACATGGATACTTTGAAACGAGAAGCGACTTCACCGACGGCGTCGATGCAGACCCACCCCGCTCCGCTCCGCACACAAAACTTGTTCCGTTCGCCAACTCACCGCCTCGCCTAAGCAAATTCCTGCGGGAAACACCGCCTTCCGCATGGCGGCTTTGTTTTTTTTCCGGCCAGCACTTTTCTTCCTCTTTGAATCTGAGGCTGGGCTGACAGCGAGGTTATTGGCGCATTATCGCCACCTACTGTTCTGATTCAAACCCCTACACCGCAGCAACAGACCATCACAAAATAAAAGCATGTGAGCAACATGCGTTAACGCGCGTTACAGAAAATATCGCCGTTAATAGTCTAATGAGTTAACGCAAAATTAACGCGTTAACTTGCCCAGCCCTAATATAAATATAAACACTCTCTGAAGGTATTTGTGTTGTGTGTGTTTTTTTTTAATAAGTATATATTGTGTGTGTGTGTGTGCGGCAGGTTGAGTACAGCCAGCGCTATGCAGAGAACAACCCACAGGGCCTGAGTCTTCGACACCTCCTCGGTGAAGCTCACCTCCTCCTCCGCTCCTCCCTGCTGCAGTCATCAGAGCAGCGGCAGAACGCCGACGGCGCCAGAAAGATGGCTGCACAGACCCAGAGGGAGGAGCTGGAGGAGGCGTTCAGACAGAACTGTGCCCAGCTTGGAGACTGTTTCAGCAGGTACCATGTCATGCTGTGCATATCATCCACAGGAACAAGCTCCAAACTCGGCTCAAACTGATTAAAAACAAATTGTTCGTGTTCACAGTTCACTACCTGAATATTCTCAGGTAAAGTCACATGCTCCAGTATGAACTGACCCGCATCATCACACATTTGATAGTAAAATAAACAAATATTTGAAGAGCGACAGGCTCTTAAAGCTTTTCTCCTGTTCCCTGCTTCTCTTAATCACCTGTGAGTCAAAAGCCTGACTCCAGGACACTAGTGCAGTTTTACGTGCAGAACCGGGTTTATGGACTCATCTTTGCATACACTTTCATTTCTCTAGTTTCATATCAGCGAGCGTGTCATGCATTTTATCAGTCACTCACTCTTCTTTGCAAAAACAAACTTTTTTCTTTTGCTTTACAGCAGCTGTTGATTTCCAAATGAAACACTGATTGACGTAAAGAGCAGCACACAGTTGAATATTTGCAACAAAAGATAAAAATTAAAGCCACACACAGAGATGCTGATTCAACACCTAAGTTTGTTATCCTCACATGCCTGAATTCGAGCTTAAAGGTAGAGTTGGCAATGTTTTGGAAAGTTTCCCTAAATCCCTTTTTGAATAACTGCGCAAGACCATCTTATTTACTCTTCCGCTCCTCAGGGCCAGGGATTGTGTGAAAAAAATCTCCCAAATCCACTCTGGTCTTATTTCTTTCTACTGAGGCCTTCCTCTTCTTTTCATAAGCATGAACGCGGTTTGCTTTTTGTGACTCTTAGCCATGTTCAAAGTCTACGGTGAGAGCAGGGGAGCTACAGTGAACGGCTATCCGCCAACCTAGCAGCTAAACTAACCGCTAACCTAGCAGCGGAGCTACAGTGAACAGCTAGCTGCTAACCTAGCAGCTAAGCTAACCACTAAACTAGCAGCGGAGCTACAGTGAACGGCTAGCTGCTAACCTAACAGCTAAGCTAACCGCTAACCTAGCTGCGGAGCTACAGTGAACGGCTAGCTGCTAACCTAACAGCTAAGCTAACCGCTAACCTAGCTGCGGAGCTACAGTGAACGGCTAGCTGCTAACCTAGTAGCTAAGCTAAACGGATACACAAACACTAGAAGTGCGCATGCGCTGCCAGCAAGCGCAAACTATGAAGGAACGAGCACACACTCTGGCGTTACGTGAGCGTGTGAGAATGATTGGCATGTGGGAAAACCAATAGCTAAGGCGATACCTCCAGTACTAGAGGGACAGAGGAGAGTGAGAGCGGGAACAAAACTCTGACCCATCCCTGCCTTCAGTACGAACAGCAGGGATGGGTCAGAGTTTTTACAGGCCTGCAGCTCTCACATTTTTTTAACCTCCTTTTTCTGAATACATAATGTAGTGACTACTTTCAGGATGGAAGGACCATTTTTACCCTGTATAACAGTGTTTCTCAACAGGATTAACAACTATAGCTTTAATAGGGATACATGAGTACAAGATCACTTTGTTTTTTCCCCGTCTCATTGGGTCTCATGCATGTTGCTTTCTGTCCTGTAAGGGGTTGCCAGAAGGATTGCCACCTGGCTTTGCCGTACTACAGGATGTCCGGTCTGTCAGTCACTGAAGTCATCTCCAGAAACCGCCCACTTCCAGGTAGCCCTCACACCTACGGACCGGGTTTCCTGTTTTATCTGAAACACTTCCTGTTAGAGGAAACGGATCAGACCCTCAGTCAGGTAGGAAACAGCCGTTCTAGGTTCTCTCTGAATATGGTTTTGTTTTTATTAGATTCTCAGATAATCGTCTCATCAGTTTATCGATAGCGGCTCACTTTTACTTTTGCTGCAATAATGCTTCTTTTAGCTCATAAGATGATGAAAAAAAAAAACCTAAACATGACTGGTACCATTTCTGCGTCCTATCAGGAAGACGCTGACGAGGTGGCTCGGATTTTCGGCCAGTCGGAGCCGTCGATGCTTGTCAGCGTGTGCGCCAGTCCGTGCATGATGAACGTCGACGCCGCTGCGGCGCTGCAGATTCTAAGATGCTGGGAGGACACCGCTGGCGTGTCGGTGCCTCTGACCATCACCATGGCGGCCATGATGCTGCGCCTGGGCGACCTGGCTCAGTACACAGAGCTGATGGAGCGCCATGCTGAGGTGAGGACGACCCGGTTGGTTACAAATGGCGACGGCTCCGTTTACTTCGTAAATACTTTTGTTTTTTTTTTAACCCTTTCACTTCGCTCAGATGCTGCTGGTGTACGGGTTCATTGAGGAGCCGAGGCTGCTGCTGCACGGCGGCGGAGGAGGCAAGCACGCTCAGGTCTGTCCCACAGCGCTGGCCCGGCAGCTGGCCGACTCCCAGCCTGGACTGCTGGTGGCTGCCATGGTGGCCTTACACGAGAACAGCAAGGTTCAGCTGGAGCAGGCGGACCACGTCTACAAGGTCTGCGTCACCGTTGCGTTTCAGCCACATGTTATCCATCTGAACGGCGTAGAGCTAAATTTACTTTGATCCTGCTTCTGTCCGTGTGCAGGAGCTGGGATGTGAGAACAGCTTGCAGGTGGACTTTTGGGAGGCGATGCTGATGGCGTCCTCCCAGGATGCCGTCATTCAGGAGCTTCTGTTCCGGCTGGCTTCGGTTTACATCGACCGGCTGACGCCCGGCGCAGCCCCAACGAAACACAAGTCCCTGAAAAGTGCTGACGACCTGGTAAAGTTGCACGGTCGTCGTTACCTGCGAGATTTTTTGTCTAGGCGACCTCTTTCTGCTACACAAATTAAGGTTTCCGTATTTCTAGGATTGCCCACATGTTTTTGTGTTTCAGATCAGTTCCTGCTCTCATTATGGTGCTCTTTACCCGTGGCTCACTTTCCTGAACCCGGTCCAAACTTCCAGCTATCAACACTGGGAGGCGCTACACAAACTGCAGGTATATTATATATTTATATCATTTTTCTGCTGCTTGGGATGCAAAAAGATAAAAATATAGTGGAAAAGTTAGCATCTTTTTTTTTTTAACCATTTGTTTTGGTCTCGCAATACGTCACAAATATTATTCTTTTGGGTGAAGGTCACACGCAGGAAAGCTGGTTCAGTCTTTTATAACTTTTTCCACAGCCGTGCCTTTGTTCTTCTCACTAAATCAGAGAAGCAGTGGAAAGTTGTTTGCACACAGAGGGATATTTTTCAAACGTTTATTTCTTTACCGCGCACAAGAAAGGTAATCTGAATAGGCTTCTTTCTAAAGTTTCTTTCCATTAGAACTAATGGAAAGTTTAGTGAAAGGAAAAAATGCCACAAGCAATGAGGATGAAGGGATTCACACTCTGATCTATTTAAGACATGGGTGTAGCATGCCGCCTCAGATCAAGGAGGAGACTTTACTGATGGTTTCATGAGATTTTAATTCCTTTAGAACTATATTCCATAACCGTGGCATTCAAATCCACATATCTCCGCCGTAAGAGCTGAAACACGTAACATTTGAGTAGCTTTTCATTTCACATTATGTCATTTTAAATGCTGACTTGAATTTATGCAAAATAAATACAGAGAAGCGATCGCATACATATAAAATATTTAGAATAACACACCTTTTGCCTTTTCGGAGCTGCTGGGACTAGACGTAATGATGCCGCGGCTCCACGCTTGTGGAAAATGAGCTAGCCGCTACTACACAGCTTGGGACAGTAGGTACGTGCTCTACAAAATAAAAGCACTTAGCTCAAACCGGAAGTCAATGGCATCATGAGAGGAAACCATACGAAACCAATGGAATAAAACGCATACATTTTTTCCCCAGTACTTGCTAATAATGTTCTTGATTGGCCAGCAAACTCTTCTGACCTTAAGCTCCACAGAGTATCTATTGTCAAGAGAAGGATGAGAGACGGTACATCCAACAATGCAGACGAGCTGAGGTCATCTTTTTTCCCCCCACTGTTAAATAGTGTTTTCCTTTGTTCAGTATTTACTTTGGTATTTACCCTTATCTTCTACTCTTGGTGTTTCTTTAGAGCCAACTTCAGATTAGACAGGTTTACTCTTTCTTCTTCTCTGTTTTCCTCATTGCTAATATTAGTGTGTATCTGTCCGTGTGTTTGCCATTGTCACACCCAGATGTCCCCATTGCAAGACAATAAAGTAATTCTTATTCTTATTATAGCAACCTGTAGTGGACAAATGTTATATTAAAACTTTTTGTTTTTCACTGTTGTGTGTGTATTTGTAATAGATTTGTCATTAATTATTGCATTAAATTACTGAAATCTCACTCATATCCCAACTTACTGAGATGCAGCTGTATATCTGCACTAAAAGGAAACCAAAAGTAAAATTCTCTTGAAATTACGGTATTTTTCATTGATTTGTGCAGGTTATTAAGATTATTTGCCAATTGAATGAGCATTTTTACCCATAAAATAAGACAATTAGATATAATGCACTTGAAATAAGATGATGGAGATAATTGTTCCTATTTTAAGTGCAAAAGTCTTATTCCATTGGCAAACTATCTTATTTACCTCTTAAAGTCAAGGAAAAATGTTCTTGTTTCATGACATTTTTACTTCACTGTTAATTGCCTTTTTGCAGCGTGTCTCCAGCTAGCAGCTGAGGATGAAAGCTGTAGCTTTGGCGGCTCTTTTTTAAATTTGACAATTGATTCTTTCGTCCAGTGATTTGCATGGTAATAATCTCTGCTGTTGTCTGCAGTCCCTGCTATGCGGTCCTTCCCTCCCTGTTGATGCTGTTGCCCCTCTGTTGGAGAGTCTGTCTGAGGAAACCCTGTGGGGCTTTAGCCTGCACCTGCTCTGTGCCACCAGGAGGGGGCACTACGGCAGCAGCATCGAGCAGTTGCTGGACCGCTGTCCTCAGGCCATTATAGCCTACGCCAACCACCAGTTACAGGATAAACACATGGTCTGTACTGAGTGTGGTATTTTTATTTCATTTTATGTATTTTTTTTACCATCTGATTGACTTGTCTGTGCTTTACAGGCCCTCTGGTGGCAGAAGCTTCTTCCTGAGCTGTGCAGTCGGACGAGGGCAGCCGCTGACAACAGCATCCTGCTGGGGGCTCTTAAAGGTGGAGGCTTTTTGTTAAAAAAAAAACATATTTAAACTGTAGTTGAATATCTAACATTAATGAGCTTTTTCTTGCCAATTTAACATAAGTTAGACCAGTGGTTCTCAAATGTCTTCTGTTGTGTCCCCCCCCCCCCGTTCAAAAGTAACTCACCATCCCAGCAAAACCTTTACATAAATGTCAAAAAAATTCGACTTTTATTGCTCTCTCTCTTTGCTATTGCTCTGTGGGATACACAGAATCCCCTTTCTTTTTTTTTTTCTTTTTTTTTTTTTTTTCCAGTGTCCTGTCTAGCAATAATCCCCTTTCACATTTTATGACGGTTAGAAACAAGAATAACGGTTGCCAACAGCTGTCATTTTTTTATATTTTAATCCAGCATGTAGCTCACCTACAGACAAAACAAATGATGAAACAACAATGTTCACATCCTGCCTACTTTTAGTCGGCTGTGAGCTCCAATAATAAAATTGGGGCTGGACGACATAAAAAAAAAAAAAAGTATATAGATAAAATAGAAATCATATTGATTGATATCGATAATTATCAGCAAATTAAAAAACATAAATATTTTATGTGCGGCCCTGGCCTCTTTTTTAACTGTTGATTAGCAACTTATGTTTAGATACAGAACACACAAACACTGAATTTAAACTTAACCCTTTATTCAACCAACTTTTTACCAAAACTGCAAGTTTTAAAAAAGAGAAAAAAGAACATGCTGTCTGACCTCTTTGAAGGGGGCGGAGCTTGGTGACGGAATGTTCCTGGGTCTGCGTTTGTGATTGGTTGGGAGGATGTAATGACTGTAATATTAACCTACATGGCTGGAATGCAAAAGGAAGGTAAACTGTAACTCTATTGAACTTTTTATTGACCCTTTTTTCTATCATCAATATACGTCTGTCGATCAATATATATTGTTATTGAATTGCTGTCCAGCCCTACGATATATTACAATATCGATATAAACAGAATAAAAGCCACAGAAGGACTGCAGAGAATGCCCACAACGGATGACTGTACAATCTTACGATAATTATTTTGCCACGTTTATAAAGTTCAAGTATTTTAGTGAACCCGAGCTGATCAAATGCTGCTCAGATTCCTTGAAAAATGGTGAATTAACCCTTTTTTAACCTTGTTTATAACTTTTAGATACTTCAGCATCGTTAGTTAGCTTTGTTATGAGGTAGGGCTGGCCGATATAGAAAAAAAGCATGTCGATAAAATAGATTATCATATTGATAATTATCAACAAATTCAAAACATATATTTTAAGTGCAGCCCTTGTTATTTTATACTATTGCTTAGTGACATATTTTTAGATGCAGAACACACAAACACTGAATTCAAACTCAACTCTTTATTCAACCAACTTTTTACTAAAAAAAAGTTTTTTAAAACTAAAACTAGGTTTTTAAAAAAGAAAAAAAGAACGTGTGCTTTCTGAACTCTTTGAAGGGGCGGAGCTTCCTGGGTCTGTGTTGTAATTGGTTGGAAGGATGTAATGATGTAAAATTAACGTACATGGCTTAAATGCAAAAGCAAGGAAAACTGTTATTCTATTGAAATTTTTATTGACCCTTTTTTCTATCATCGATATAAGTGTGTCGATCGATATAGATTGTTAATGAATTATCGTCCAGCCCCAAATAAAATTTGGAAATATGACCAAAAATAACGTCTACACTAATATCAAAAACAAAACACAACTACATTAAGTTTTATACTCTTTCAGCAGCGTATTATCATCATTATTTATCCACAGACATTCATAACACAGTGGAGCCGTTGCTCTGAGGATTACCCAGAATCCCTTGCTACTTGTCCCGCTGACTTGCAGTTGCAGCGCTGTAGTCACATTTAGGGGGGGGGGCTTGAGAACCACTGTGCTGGACTGTAGCTATATAATCACATGGGTGCCTTGGTGCTGGTTTCCATGCCAACAGAGACGCTGGTCGTGGTTGCCATGCAGACGAGCCCCGCAGAGTTCCTGGAGCTCATCCCAGACGATGGCGCGGCGTCGTTCTTCCTGCCTCACCTGCTCACCTGCAGCCAAAGACACCTGCTGGCCTGACCGTGTTCGGGGAGGACAGAAACCCGCCGGGGACCAGTCAGAGCTCCTGGGGGGTTTGGGGCGAAGGTCGATCACCGGGCTGGAAGGTGATTCTGCCTGCCGAGTTGCCGTTTATCTGGTTAGTCTTAGACAATCTGCTGCTTTTAGGATCAATAAAATTCAATCAAACACTCAACCATGTTGGTTAAATCTTAAAATGTATTTATTTCCTGCTGCACTGGATTGAGAACATTATTTTTATTTCCCCTGAGCTTCTCAGTATCTAATGTAAATAAAGTATATCTATTATAAACCATGTGAATGCCTTGTTTATATTTAACTATTTAAGATGGCCATCTTGTTCTTTTAAATGCTTTCATGCAGAGATTTCTGGACAGTTTCACGGCTGTAAAATCAGTCGGGAGATTATCTTGGATTCCTGCTTTGTTTCTTTTCTCACAATTGAGTAAAATTTACGTTATATGAGGTGTCTTGGCGATGGAGAAAGAAACTGAGTCTTAAATAAATATTTTACTCAAACCACAAAGCTGCTTTTGTTGTTCTTCCTGAATATTTTATGAAAATGTCTCGCTCCTTTTTTAATTTTATTAAGAAATAGTTTTGTTAACTTAATATAAAACAATACCAATAATTAATTTCTGGGAATTAATGATTGGTAATAATGTCTGGGAATGACCTCATGGTTGCTTGCAGTTAGTTTTTCTCATTGATATTCAATAATCAGGAATCTTAAAAAAATGTTGCTGGCATGTAATTGAAGTTTTAAACTATGTATTGAGCATCTTAATATTATTATAACTATGTATTGAGCATCTTAATATGAATTATTTCCCAAGGGAAATAATTTCAGTAATTCAAATGAAACTGTAAAATTAAAAGAGATAGAGATAGATGTCTTGGACATCGTTTGCTAAACAAAGCTGCTTCAACAATTAAATACCCTTCAAACAATAACAATTATCTGAAAAGAGTAAACAAGTAAAAAAAGTTCCATAAATTAAAATGTTGAAACAAAAGAAAATTGCTCCAGGTAATATTTTCACACATGTCAAAAAATTTGACCGTTATTTCTCTTATAGCCAATGGGACCCTAGAACTCAGTTTCTCAGAGTATTAGTGTGATATAAAGGTTTTTAACACAGGAATGTGAAGTATTGCATCGGTGTGTCAGAGCAGGAAAGCTTCCAGCCTGGACCTCTGCTGAGGTGCTAACGTTGTTCTGATACCTTCAGCTACCCCCATTCACCAGTGACTGCGGAAAATTCTCTCTGGACATCCTGCAAATTGGATTCTGTGGCTTTTCTTTCTTCATCCAGCCTGTGACCTCAAAATGAAAGACAAAACTTAGTTTCATTTGAACAGAGGACTTTGGACCACTAACCAGTAAAGCTTTTTCCTCCTTAGCCCAGTAAGATGCTTCTGGCTTTGTGTCTGGTTCAGGATTGGCTTAACACAAGAAATCTGGGTACGTGTGTGTGTGTGGGGGGGCTCCTAAAGCTCGACTCCAGCTGCAGTTCACTGTTTTGTACCGTGTTTTCCTTCCACTCAACTTTCCAGTACTTGGATACAGCTCTCTGTGAACAACCAGCTTCTTAATACGGCTTTTTGTTGTTGTTCTCCTTGTGGAGCTTCTGCTTTCAGGTCAGCAGTCGTCCCTGTCCACAACACAATTTCTGTGTTAAAGAAAATGTTTTATTGGCTTCTTTTCTCAGATATACAATTGTTGGATATTCAAGAAGAGATGAAGGTAAACATGTATTGACACTCAATTCTATGTTCTAGTTTCACTTTTTGGATTGAAAAACATTTTTTTTTATGATTCTTGCTTTGAGAAGTACTGGGGGGGGGGGGGGTGTATTATCTGCAAAAATCACTCCTACCAACCCCCCACCCCCCCATGTGTTGTTTTTGTCAAACTCGTGTAATCTCATCAGACTGAGAGGTTTGACTGATGGAACAGACTGAGCTCAGCCTTTTCTGCTGCCGTGTGACTTTAAGCAAACAAAGTAAAGTTCTGACTTTGTCCTCCAGACAACAAATTATTTTAAATCACAGGGGCATGCTTTATAACAATCCTGAGATTTTTAAACTAAATTCAAGAAATGATTGACCAGAGTTCTTTATGTAAAAAGATAAATGAAAGAAAAGCTTAAAAAGCTTATTGGCTGTTCTTTTAACCTCTTAAGACCTGAGAAATCTTGGTCCAAACATGCTTTTAGACACCTGAATAAGGACGGGAAAAAAGTAGTTTCTCTTGAAACATAAATGTTGAATAAGTTGTAAACCTCATTTACAGATCTGTCAGGAGAAAGAAAATATGTTTGAAGAGAAACGGATCATTTTTAGGGATCAAAAAGCCAACGTTTAAACTAAATTCTCACTTCTGTAGCTTGGAAGTAGGTAGCTACCGTATCATACTGCAGGTTTATTTTTAGAAGGTACGTTAAAATCAAATAAGGTTTAAAATCAAATGATCTGCAGACAGAAGTAGTATTAATCGTATCAATGAAAAATGTTCTGCTGTCAGTTCGGCTGAATTCAGTAGCTGCTTTTTCAGAGACCACTCAACCAATGACTGACTCCCAGGAGTCAATGGAGCCAATCAGAAGTGGGAGGAAAAACCTGACCTTTGAACTCTGATAGACCTCAGCTTGAGCTGATGAGGCCTCAGCTGGTGAGACGTTTGCAGAGGGCCGTCTTTCCTTACTGTGAAACCAGGGAGGTTTTAAAGAGAAGGATCTGTGGACTTGACGGTGGTTTTGTTGGGGCAGGATGAAGCTGTGCGACAAAAGGTCTGTGCTGCTGGCCATCACAGAAAATATCGAGATGAGGCTTTTCTCCTCAGAGGAAGAACATGTGGTCATGACAACACAGGAGAAAAAGGAGGAAAACACCTTTGAACAGGTATGTTCACCACAACGCTAAAAAGTTCTAACTTATTAACTGATTTAAAGAGAATTGAGTCTTCTTTATTATGCATTTGAGTATCCCAGATTTCTAAAGATTATTTGTGAAATGTATGTAAATGAATGATGACAATCCTGTTGATTGTTGCTAATATGGGGCTTGATCACTGATCAAATGCTGCTGATTAAACAAAGCATCAGCTGGTGAGTAAAAATACTTGTTTTTCTAGTTGAGCTGCATAACTAAAGGCAGTCACATGAGGGGAATCAATTCACCTGCATCACAAGTCAGGATTTCCTCATACTCTGAGTGACTGTTAGTGCTGATAAACCTCTGCACTGATCACTCGTTAAAGTATGTAAAGTAAGGGCGGTTCATCACAAATATTTAGCATATCACCAAATTTTCAAAAGGTTTATTTAAAAAATAATCACAACTATCTTTTGAAAGTTACTTGGATGAGGTATTGAGGATAAAAATAGTATCAAAACAGGTTTCAAAACCTTGGTCACATAAAAAATTGGTTAAAAAAATGAAGAGATTCCTCATTTTGTGTTTTGATATTTTGTATATTTTTATCTTCCGCTACGGCAACTTATGATCCCTTGTAAAAGCTTTGATTCCCTGTGAGCTTTTTCACAACAAAAAACTTAAACCAGACGTTTAATGACACCATGTGGTGCTTATGAAGCTCAAGGAAAGTTAATCATGGGGTTTAGACGTTTTCAGATTAAATCACGAGCAGACTGTATTTACTAAGGAGGTGACCACCGAGGAGGGTTAGTGGCACTTGTTTTTTTTTTTTTAGGGGAGTCAGACTCTTAAAAATAGGTGATTTTTTTTATTTTTTTCCCCCCTTCCCATTTGTTCTCTAGTTTGTGTTGGCCGGGCACAAAAAATCCTAATAAAATCCATTAAAGTTTGTGGTTGTAACGTTAAAAAAAAAAAAAAAAAAAAGGTTAAAGAGGTGTGAATACTTTTGGCACATACCGATATTTCCCCGAGACAGCCGTATGAGGACAGGTTCAGTTGACACCCTTCAGGGAACTGAGAGAGGATAGAAGGAGGAACATTTTAGCTTTTCGAGGGCCTCAGAACTGCAAAAACGACTAAAATGAAAAGACGAAGACAACAACTCCTATGATTGCCCCATGCGTCATTTTATTTTAATTACCCATGATATAAACTCAGTCCTTCCATTTTATTCTACATAAATATATCTGTCTGCCCACCCAGCTATACTAAATAAAGGTTCTTATATCTACTTTTAATTCAACTACATTTTGACAGTTTATTAAACCAGTTTTCCTGTCTGCGGAGACTATTGAGGTTGAAAGTAAAGCCACTCAATCCGAATTAATTATATCTGGGTTTGTTTTGCATGTGAAGACTGATCAGAGGTTACGGTTTCTTTTATCAAAGTGAAATTATTCTGTTGAAGTCAGGACAACCTGCAAGCTTCCCTCATGGCGGAGTTTAGGTTGTGTAATGTTTGTATAAAACACGATGATGCTGGCATTGGTCAGTTTTTTAGCTGCATGCATCTTCTTTTTATTTTATTTTTTGGATCATCTGACTGTGTTCATGCATAACGGACTAATGTTTTACTTACTGTAAACAGGGGAACAAGAGACGGAACAACAGCACAAAGCTCGTTTCCTAAAAACAAACAAACAAAAAATAAAAAATCTACTTGCTTTGAACAAAGCTACTTCAGGATAAATTGTAAAATTATTGGACATTTTCCCAGAAGTGATCTAGCAATGCTAGACAAGGTGTGATGTGAATCTTCTCTCCTGATTGTAAACTCTTCTCCCTCCAATAACGTTAACTTACCAAGCCTAAATGTTCGTTTCTCTCTCCTAAACCCAGAGGTACAGGTATCTGGAGCATCCTCTGGCCCCCGACCCCCAGGAGGATGAAGACCCTCCAGTCGAGCTGCAGCCAAGGCAGCAGGCAGTGCCCAGAACTAAACCCCCAGTCTGTGAGGACCCCCTTCACTGCTGCCCCATCAGCGACGCAACAGACGATACAGACATCGAGATGGAGGTGAGGGACGATGGCTCAAATTATCTTCAGTATGAAGAAATATTCTTTATTTTTCCTGTTTTTTCACAAATTTATTTAGAGAAGCCATTTGAATCTATGCAAAACAGACATATTTAGGTTATATATACATAACGTTGTTGATTTTGACAGCTGTTTATATCAATGCTTGTCTGTTTTAATCTCCTTTTCTCCAGTCTTTCCCACCCATCAGACTTTCCGACATTGAGCTGGTGGAGATAAAATCCAGCGATCCTCCTGCTGCTTCCCTGGTGGGTCTCTTCAGGTTTTCGTTACGTACTTTAAATAAATCGCAATTTATTTCTAACATCTCGCATGGCTGGACAATAATTCAATAACATTAAATATCGATTGACAGACATACTGTATATCGATGATAGGGGGAAAAAAGGGTAAATAAAAAGCTCAATAAAATAACAGTTTTCCTTCCTTGTGCATTCTAGCCATGTAGGTTAATATTACAGTCATTACATCCTCTCAACCAATCACAACGCAGACCCAGGAACCAAGCTCCGCCCCCTTCAAAGAGTTCAGAGAGCACATGTTCTTTTTTCTTTTTTAAAAACTTGCAGTTTTGTTAAAAAGTTGTTTGAATAAAGGGTTGAGTTTGAATTCAGTGTTTCTGGGCTGCACTTAAGTTATATGTTTTGAATTTGTTGATAATTATCGATAAATATGATTCCTATTTTATCTATATGCTTTTTTTCTATATCGTCCTGCCCTAACATCAGGACCCAGGCCTGGGGGATTTGAAAAATTTTAAATATAAAATAATTTTTTTTAAATGTACCTTTTTATGAGCCTCACTGCATTTATGTCTGATGATGTCTCATCTTAAAATCTAGTCTTTTACGTTAATCAGATCAAATCAGTCGTCTGTTCAGTCTGTCAGTCCAGATTTATTTTCTTCTGCAAAGAGCATAAATTCAGCTCATGGTAAAGTTAGAAAAGTTTGAGGCGCTGAGAAGCAAACACAGAAATGAAGCTCCTCAGTGAGGGCACCGATTAAAAGCTACATTTCCTTCATCACAGAACCAGTAATCCACAAAATAGACCTCCAGTCAAAGGTTTGGACACTTCTATTTCTACTCCCTGTTTTTGTTGCTTTTTATCATGTGGAAATGTTGTGAAGACATCAAAACTTTGAAGCAAACATAGATAAAATTACAGAATAAATAACTCAAAACCAGTGTTAGATTTACATTTTTTTTAATTACTGCGTTGGAAACTCTTGGCATTTTCTCGATGAGCTTCATGAAGAAGACGCTTAAAATGGTTTTCCAGCGGTCTTGAACGAGTTACTAGGAGTGATAATAAAAGTAAAGACAAACCTTGAAAGACAACGACGTGTCCAGACTTTTGACCGTCTGTATCACAAACATTAAGCTATTTTTCAGATGTACATTTTTGAATTGCTGTTATTTTTTTTTTTTATTCCAATGTTTTTTTCCAAGATGATTTTCTAAGAAATGATGTCCAGATGATTTAAAATAGATATTAATGGCGTTTCAGGGACTTTTTTTCTTCAGTGAAATCTTGTTTTCTTTGTTTCAGGTCATGCTTTGCAGCAATCAAGCCTCACAAATCTTTATATTATCAAGCACACTATACACTCTTTAGGAGTTGAAATATTTTGATTTTCAGCACAAACTTTTATTTTACTACTACTGATGCTTCCATCTATTTAAAAACCCTAACCACACATCTGCATTGGTTCCCGGTTCGTTTGGAAAGTAGACATTTCTCGGCCCGTATTATTCTTAATGTTGATTAATGCCAATCTTTATTTTTGTTGTTTAGTGTTTCAAAACTATAGCTTGGTTCCATGCTCTGTGTTTCAGCCATCCCCCCAAAAAGCTCGTCACGTTAAATGGAAGAAATTGACTCCACAGAAGGTCAGACATGTAGTTAAAGACGTGATCTGTCTACCGAGAGAGCACTACGTCGCACAGCTGGAGGGGTAAGGCATCTTCAAAACCCCAAAACTTGACAAACCTTCACAGAAAAACGTTGATGCTGATATTATCACAACAATCTGCATTTCAGAATACAAATAACTCCGCATCAAGCTGCCCTGGCAGACATGGGACTGACGGCTCGCATCACGGTCGACTCCAGCTGGTCGGCTGATCAGATGGAGAGTCGCCTGGCGTTGCTTTTCCATCGGCAGTTTGTAAGGAAGCCAGGACAAAGGTTCTCCTTCACATATCTGCAGGTTTGTGTCGGGCGGCTCTGCTTTAAATGTTTTTCAGTCTGAGGTTAAACATCTCCTCCTCTTGTAGCCTAAACTCCTCTGTGTTTCTCACTGATGGGGTTCCAGAGTGTGCGGAGCTCCAAGGTGCTGTTTGTCCCTGAGACGCCTGCAGAGGGCTGGACCGGAGAGCAAGTACTCCGGATGAGTGAGCACGGCGCTCTGTATATATTCAGTCATCACAACTATGAACAGGTACTTACCACGAGTTCAGATTGAATTTGTACCCAAGTACATCTCAGTAGATAAGAAAATGTGATGCAACGGCATTAAAACTACATTTGAAAATACAAATCTTTATACCGCTATTCAAAAAGTTTTAAGCCCAGATTTCTGTTTTACATTTTGCAATGGTCTGTCCTAATATTCTAATGTTAAATATTTTTTCATTGGCTACAAGCAGAACTAACAAACATAAAGGCTTAAAATATCAGTTTGTAATTAAGCTGTATAATGTTTAACTTGGTGAAATAAGTAACTGAAATAAATTATCTTGTCAATAATAATTACATTTCTTGAGATGCACCAGTAATTGAGCTGTAATTAAGCTGCTTTCTAAAATAAAGCTATAGTCAATAGCGTTTCATTTATTAACATTATAACATTAAATATAAACCGGATTTTCCAATAGTTCCTTGTTTGAGTAAAAGTTAATGAGCTCCCAAACATTTCTAAAAGTATGCACTGAAAGGTTTCCAACCCATAAGTGGAGATTCAGTTCAATTTAATTTTATTTATATAGCGCCAATTCACAACATGTCATCTCAAGTCACTTTACAGAGTCAGACTCCATCAGATCCTCCAGGTTGGTCAGAAAGTTTCCTCTCTAAGGAAACCCAGCAGGTTGCATCAAGTCTCTCCAAGCAGCATTCACTCCTCCTGAAAGAGCGTAGAGCTACAGTGGACAGTCGTCTGCATTGTTGATGGCTTTGCAGCAATCCCTCATACTGAGCATGCATGAAGTGACAGTGGAGAGGAAAACTCCCCTTTAACAGGGAGGAGAACCTCCAGCAGAACCAGAACCAGGCTCAGTGTGAACGCTCATCTGCCTCCACCCACTGGGGCTTAGAGAAGACAGAGCAGAGACACAGAAAGCACAGAAGCTCACATTGACCCAGGAGTACTTTCTATGTTAGATGGTAATAGTGGATGATCTGCCTCCCCTGATGATGTCACAGCTAACGGAACACCAGACCAGGTGTACCTTCTATGAAGAAAAAAAGAGAGAGAACAAAAAGTTAAAAGCTGAAATGACGACAAGCAATGCAAATTGGAGAGCAGTAGGAGAACTCAGCAGAGTGAGAGAAATAGACCCTGATGTCCTCCAGCAGCCTAAGCCTATAGCAGCATAACTATAGAGGTAGCTCAGGGTAACATGAGCCACTCTGACTAGAAGCTTTGTCAAAAAGGAAAGTTTTAAGATTATTCTTAAAAGTAGACGGGGTGTCTGCCTCACGGACCAAAACTGGGAGTTGGTTCCACAGGAGAGGAGCCTGATAGCTAAAGGATCTGCCTCCCATTCTACTTTTAGAGACTCTAGGAACCACCAGTAGACCCTCTGTTCCCTCTGTGTACCTAAGTTAGGAACATATGGGGTAAGTTAGGAACATATGGGGTACACAGATCTCTGATATATGATGGAGCTTGATCATGGAACCATACGTGCTGTTACCTGGTTTTGGTTTACTGTGGCATTCTTATTTTCTGTCCTAATTTGGATAAAACTAAATCAGGGTTTTATTGTAATTTTATTGAATCAGCAACTCAATGCAATCAGATTGGTTTACATTGTTGGAAGACTTTTTTTTTTTAAAAGCAATAAAAAATTTATTGCATTGTTTAATAACTTGGATCAAACTGGAATATCTCGAATTGACAATGAATATATTTGTATGATCGTATTGACTTTTTTTATTTTGTTAAATTGCATTAATACAATACTTGTTTAGAAACGGTGCTATATAAACCAAATTGAAATATTTTTTTTTTCTGTCAAATGGATCAAATATTTTGACTTCAAGCTTCAGATTTTCTTCCACTGCATAGTTCAACTTGAATGTTCCCGTTTTTATGCCAACAGACACGATCTGAAAGTCCACTGAGTGAAGCGGCTGTATTGAACTGGTAGGAAAACATTTTGTGCGAAGAGCAACTTAAAATGCACAAACCTCTATTTTACTTTTCTCTGGATGACTTCACAGGAGAGATTTAGGGGCAGAGTCCAGCAAAGTGGGTGAAAGTCCACGGGTTGGACAGAACCAGCCTCATGTCTGCAGGGCTCCAGAGAAGGTCAGTTACATGGCTGTGATTGGTCAAGATGAAAAAGACGCAGAGTTTCCAGTCAAGTCTTTGTGTTTCATGTGCAGCTCACACTCAACCTGGACACCATTCTGAGATTGTTCCGACTAGAAGTCCCAAACGGAGACACGGAAACGCACATCAAGGTGAGCCGAGACGAGATCCTCTCCGGCGCTCTGAAGGAGGTGAGGAAACCGGGATTCTGCTTCAGGTCCAAGCCCGTTATTTCCTTCAGTGAAGATGAGATGGGAAGCCACGAGGATCCTACCAAAGAGTTCTTCAGGTTTGGATTTTTCTTCTGATAACGCACCTGAGACCCGACTGTTGTTAGAAACAATGGTTGCGTTTTTGACCGTTAACTGGTGATTGAACCAAGCTGGAAAAAAGGAGAAAGAATGATTTTTCATATTCATTGTATGGAAACCTAGATTTTTCAGGCTTCTAAATTTAGACTTTTTTTTTGACCAGAGTTGTAAAGTGCTATTAAATTATTTCCTTTTGTTTTCTTCTGATTTAAACCTCACTCCCTCCATCATTCAGGAGTGTCTGAACCGCTTTCTTAGGGTTAGTTGGATAATAATATTTGAAGTTGGGATGACAACCTACTTTACAATAGGGCTCCCCTTCTAGATGGCTAATAAATAGTTTATAGCTTTGTTAGTAATTACTCAGTAAACACTTTAAAACTAAAACATATGTTTTTTTATTATGCTGGTTTCTTGCCAAATAGTAAGCCTAAACTGTTCAACTAGATATTTAATCCATAGTTACCTTTTAAGCACAAACTGTTCCGTTTCTCTTGCTTGCCCTTTAATTAATGCATAGTAAACACTTATGAAATAATTGTAGTTTATAGATTAATTCATAGCTTATCTATAAACTATCAACAGTCTATATGGGGAGCCTTATTGCAAAGTGGTTTGTCATCAAACTAAATATATTATCATCTAGCCTAACCCTAGGAAAGCGGTCCAGACACTCCTGACTGATGAGGGGGTGTGGTTTAAAACATAATTAATAAGAAATAATTTAATAACACTTTAGTTTCTATATATTGTAGGGCTGCAACAACGGCCCTTCTTGAAATTAATAACACCTTTATGATAATTTGAAATAACTTGTTAGAAGATGGTAATGAGACTGTTTGTTCATTTACATATCTTATTTTTAATTTAGATAAACCAAAATGTCATAAGTTAAATATCTTGGCCAATAACTAACAACCAATAATCAGTTGGTAAAGAATTTTACATGTTTAACAAAAGTGTGAGAAGCTCAGACAAGCAAATATTTTGTTTGTTGTTTCCCAATTTGCCAGATTAATTGAAATATTTTATCAATTTTTTAGCAGTTGATTAATAATTTTAAGACTGATTGGATGGACAGGAGCATAACGAGGTCGTTTAGCTAAATTGCTCCCTGCTTCCTAAGATATAACACCTGACTGGGCATGTTTTCTTCTGCAGGTTGACCCTCCTGGAGCTGCAGCAGAGCTGTGTTTTTGAGGGTCGTCCAGAACGTTTGTTTTTGACCTATGACCTCACAGCGCTTGACGACAGGATGTATTACGAAGCGGGCGTTCTGATTGGCTGGTCACTGGCTCACGGAGGACCAGGGCCGTGCTTTCTACACCCTGCACTCTACCAGGTGGGCGGCTCAGCAGCAACAAGTCCTTTTTATATTGTGTGCTTTCACAAGTTTCTCCAGAAACTGAAACTAGACACACACACACAAAATTCAAGGGTCATTTTCCTGAGCATCCAGTCCATACATGGGAAAATGTTTTATTTAACGACCACATTCTAAATAATTTTACCTTGTAGTGGCATCAAAAGAGGGTCACTGGGTTAAATGTGCTTTCTGTAAGATACTCACAGCTTAAAGTCAGAATATAACATCCTTCTTAGACCAATGGTAGGAAAGTACGTTTCCGTCTTTGACACGAGATGATGTTATATTAATTTGTTAAATATTTGCTGGTATAACAAAGTGTGTTACGATTTAAGATTGATGCGATATATTATCTGGTCATTCAACATAAATTTTTACATTGAAATCAAGACACAAAAAAACAAAATATGATTTGACCATTTTAAGCCTAAACTTTTATAGTTATCAGGCATTTAAATAAAAAAAAACTACAGTCTTCTAATTATTTATTTATTTTCTCATTCTACTGATTTCTACACCTGGTCTGGCGTTCTGTTATCTGAGATATCATCCAGAGAAGACGGCTCACCCGCTATTACCATCTAGTGTAGAACAGATTACTGGGTCAATGTGAGCTTCTGTGCTTTCTGTGTCTCTGCTCTGTCTTCTCTAAGCCCCAGTGGGTGGAGGCAGATGAGCGTTCACACTGAGCCTGGTTCTGGTTCTGCTGGAGGTTCTCCTCCCTGTTAAAGGGGAGTTTTCCTCTCCACTGTCGCTTCATGCATGCTCAGTATGAGGGATTGCTCTAAAGCCATCAACAATGCAGACCACTGTCCACTGTGACTCTACGCTCTTTCAGGAGGAGTGAATGCTGCTTGGAGAGACTTGATGCAATCAACTGGTTCCCTTATATAGGACATTTTTGACCAATCTGTATAATATGATTGAATTTGACTTTGTAAAGTGCCTTGAGATGACATGTTTCATGAATTAGCATTATATAATTAAAATTGAATTGAATTATTAATAATTTATTTATAACAGCATTTAATTTTGAATAAAACGGCTCTCCATACATAACTGCAGATCATTACAGTTTTATTAAAACATTAGTATCCTAATCGTCACCGTTTCCTGTTTATGTTCGTTCCCACAGCTGATGTGTTGTCAAAGTCCATCTTTTGAGGACTTTAACTGGAGGGACATCGTTGACCCTGAAGCACAACGCCGACTGCAAGAGGTAGTGCACATACAGCTCTGACTGAAACCTGCTGATCTGCCCCGTACTTTGCTGAGATTTGATGCACGCTGATGTTTCATGTTTGTGAAAATAAAAGAATAAAATGTTTAGTTTACACACCAGATAACATTTTAAGAGTCTGTGCTGTTGTTTTAAAACAAATGTAGGCACGTTTCTCTTTGTGTGAATGGTATGCAGCCTCTAACTCTCTGTGACCTTAAAAAAAACCCATCATACCTGCTTTGTGGCATGCATGGACCTGCATGTACATTGTTCTTTCTCACGCTTCCTCTGCTCCTCTGACAGCTGCACAGTTGCAGCGATGTGAAGCAGTTCTCTCCCGGTCTGTGTGACTGGGTGTCATCCTGTGGAATCCATGGCATCCATTCAGCTTGTTCCAATGAGATACCGGCCATCTATGCCCGCCTGGTAAAACACTACATCTACCACAGGTGGGACATGCCGAGCTAACATCTGCCACACATGGGGTTTTTAACTGCTTATTGTCTGGTCCTTTCATGTTAATGTGTGAATATGGCATTACTACCCTGAGAGGTGTTGTGTTGGCTCCTGCTGTCCCGGTTTGACTATCTCCTGACCTTCAGGGTGGCCAGCATGATCTCCCAGTTTATTGAGGGGTTAAACAGCTGCGGGGGACTGTGGGACCTGGTAAAGACGCACTGGGAGACGTTTCTGCCCGTAATGACGAGTAAAGAGCAGCGAGCTGTGAGCCTGGAGGAGTTCAAGCAGCTCTTCACCTTCTGCTTCAGCGATCCAGACTCTGGGCTAAGGGCGGCTGAGGAGGCCACGGCGGCTCACTGGGAAACAGTCCTCACCATGGTCAGCGGTGAGTGCAGGAAAAATAACTGCAAAATATCCAGGGTTTTAAGAAATGACATTTAAACGAACGTGTTTGGTCCTTTTTTAAATTAGATGGCGAGGCATATTTTTCCTTTGAAGACCTCCTCCTCTTCATCACAGGAGTGGATCACCTGCCTCCACTGGGTTTCCCTAACCTGATCTCTCTGCGTTTTTACTCACAGGTGGGTATCTGTTGAAGGTAATTGGACTGTTTCCACTTTAAATGGAAGTTTATTTACATTACTGGTAGCAAGAGGCACACTTGGTGTCGAACTGAACCGGTTTATAAGTAAATGCATACAAAATCCACTTTTTCATCCCTTAGATACCTTTTGTCGTGTGCTTGGGGCCGCTGGAAATACTGCAAAGTTAAATTTAGTCTTTTAAAGATTCTTTTTTTGGGTCTGGTATTTAAGATTTTTGTTTTGTTTTCTGCTGCATTTTCTTCGCTGTTACGTCTCTTACGCCAGAACGTCTAAATGAGTTAATGGGCCTCCCTCCATTTTTCCACCTTATTTAGTTGTAGCTTTGATTTTGTTGTCCCAGACTTAACATAAGATAAGATAGGCTTTATTGATCTCACATTGGAGAAATTCACTTGCCACATCGGCTCATAAGAGAAGGTGCAAAGTAGGAAAGGTGCATCAGTTATATACAGTGAATCTTCATATATACAGTGGATCAAAAAGAATACAAAAACAATAAAAATACAAAAAGCAATAGGAAGCTTAAAGAAGCTTTCAGTGGACAATGTGTAAATATTTGGTTGTTGGGTGTATTAGCCCTCACAAGTCACTGCAACGCCCCCAATTATCAGAACCTTGTTAAGGTGTCTGGTTAAAAGTAATGTTTTGTGGGCATGTACCCGCATCAGTGGGGAAAGTCCTCCTCGTTTGTGTGAAGCACTTCAAGAATCAAAGTTTCAGTGATTTTTGCCAGTGATGATGAGAGATTTGCCCAGAAACTTCATCTGATCGAGGGCTGAGTTTCTCCTGCGTATGGAAACGAAGGACGCAGCAAAGCGTTGAGCTGCTGATAACTCTGAAATTTTAACAGACTTTATTTTAGATATCACAGCGTTTGCTATGTGCTCACCTATAGTTTTCCTTAAAGGTGCATAGCCATGTTCTATAACTTTTTATTTATTTATATGTCAGTAGCTCACTCTGGTTGCATACAAAGTTTTTATGAAAGATTATCACGTAAAGCTGGCGTATTAGATATATTGGTATTTTATGCTTTTTTTGCTCAGTTTGTTAGTAAATAAAGCCTTTTGTGTTTATTTACAATTTTAATGGAAGTACGTACTGAGCATGTGCAGCAGGTGTTAAAATGAGGAAGCGGCTAACATATTAGCATCTCCCGGTGAAACAATAAAGAAAGGTCAAAGATCAAGTGCAAAAAAATATGATTCCAAGAAGGAAAAGACTGGAATGTCGCTGGTAATACATTATGAACGTTGGTGTTCACCAAAGCGGACTCTAAACCTGCAAGGCTCAGATGTGACCGCAGAGTGGACTGACGTGAATAAATGTTCTGATATGAGGCTCTTAAAGTTGCTATAGATCGTTTTATTTAATTAATAACGGTTGGTCTTCGATCACGGTGAGCTGCTGCTTTACTGCGAGGCATTGCAGAGGGTCAGGCTCGTTGTGGCATTATTTAATTTTGATTTATTAATTAAGCAAACCAGCATTATGATAGTTCTGCGATACTGTCGCTAGATGGCGCCACATCTGTGTATATCTGCTAATCACGCCCTTGAGCAAATTATCTTTCGGCTCAAAGAGGACTATCAAAACACTATCAAGATGGAGGCTTGGTGTATGTAACCTTATTTTATCGTGATCAAACATTTTTTTTTTTTTTTGGTCTCTTTTTTTAAGCATATTACGTGGCTATATAACTTTTAAATTTTTTCAGGACACGAGCTCATTGGACAGGAATCTGCCCCACGCTTTCCAGGAATCTTTGGATCTCTTTCTGCCGAGGGGAATTCCAGAGGCCTTGGACCTGTTGGTGCTGTTGAACAGGGCTTTACACAGAGCTCTGGAGCAAAGACTTTTCCAGCAGATGGAGATGGAATCGTTCCTGAAGTTGTGACATGATTTATAAAAGAGAAGACCTAAACAGTTATTTTACTGCATGCATGTGGCTTACAGGGAGTGTCTGCTCAACATTGGGAGTTTTATGATTTAATACATTATTATAACAGCTGTTTCCATTATTTAATTAGTCTTATGTGATAATTTCTTTTAAAATCTTAAGAATTTCTGTTGTTCAATATGAGATGTTGGATTTTACTGAGAAATTGACAAAGTGCCCTATTGCTGTTTTTTTATGTTTTGGGTTTTATCCATTTGGATTCCCTGGTGTTTTAACCAACCATAGATGAGAATTCCAGTCATGCATCTCCAAAATAAATTACAGTCAAGTCATTTATGTACAACATCAATCTCAAAATGTACAGTAATACACATTTCACAAAACTGTCACAAGACCATTTGAAAATGGTTTAGTGACAGTTTTATGCTTTTATTTTGTTTTTCATTTTTGTTTTTAACTTCATTAAATGTACATTTAATGATATACTTGTATTAATGTCAAAGTTTCAGACATGCATTAAAGTAAAATTAAGGTAAATTAATTAGCAGTTTGTACAAATATTTTATCATATCTTACAAATGAACGTCACAGCACTTGAGAATGTTGGAAATACATTTTGGGTCAAGTTTGCACCCCTTGGCTGTGTTGATTGGCAAAACACAGTGTAACAACACATTTATATATTGATTAAATGATTAACGATCCAATTATATTGATGCAAAATGAAAATATTGATCATATCGTCATTTTAAATATACACCTTTATTCTGAAATTGACAAGGCAAGAGACTAAAATGATATGTGATCTATTATTATAAAATGCTGTTATTGATTTAAGTGCCTGATGCCAGTAAGAGCTTAGAAATAAAATGGTCAAAATGTAATGTAAATAATGGTGTTAGATGGGCAGATGATTTTGCATCATATCGATCACATCTATTTGAAATCGTAACATTTTGTTACATTGGCTAATATTGTATCGCCATCCAAACAAATTGATGTAATGTCATATTGTGATAAAGCTGGTGATTTAAACCCCTTGTATGATCTATAGGAAAACTGTACATCTGCCCAAAAGCCAAAAAATGGTGTAGGAAAAAAAAAAATTAATCCATGTGCATGCACACCAGCAAGCAATTTTCCCTTTATAAACCACAGCTGCGCCTCAGTGTCTGTGCGCTCACCACCATAAATGGTCGATGCAAAGCGCCTTAAATGTTAATGAATATTTAAATGAGCCAACTGATCAATGTTATTTAATTGTTAGCAATGACAACCATTTTTAACGCTGGCCGAGACAACAGACAAGCCAGGTAAACCACACCGGGCTAATCTGTTGTCTTCATGTCCTTAGGTCCTCCAAGTGAGAAGAGTCCGGATTCCCACTGTTGGATGGGAAGTCCAGTTCAAAATAAACTCTTTTCCCATTACAGATTTTCATTCCGAGTGGATAAGAACACTATTTTCTTTTGTTATTCTCCTGTAAGTAATTTCTTATTGACTTGCAGTGGCCTATATTGCATCCCTAGTCTACTGAGAGTAGTGCGCCATACAGGAAGTCATATCCCTTGCCTGTTTTAATAGCTGCAAACGTAAAATGTGGTTTGTATATTAATAATTTTTTTTTCATAGAATTTCTTATTTACATTTTATTGTTGGCAGAATTCAGTGATAGCCCTTCTTAAATGTGATGTTTTTATTGGACTTCATCTGTTTCAACTAATTTTGATGACACAAATGCAATAGTAATGCCTTCTGGTAATACTAATTCCTCAGGCATTAATCGATAGTCAATGCAATTTAAAGTCAATACTAAAAGTTTGAAAAATATTTATCAAATCAAAATTAAGCTAAATGACTTGTGGTTTCATACAACTTCTTTAATTGTACTTTACAGGTGAAAATTACAAAGTGGAAAAAGCTGCAATCTAAACACACATCGGTGTGGGTCAAAGCATTATTATAATAAATATCATGAAAAGTTACCATCTTTCTCCACAAAAGCAGTTTTGTGCTTTTCCTGTTCAAAACAACACCACAAAACAATTTACTGGAAAATCAGTTTAAAAAATATCTTGTCAAAACAGAAGAAGAAACACTATTAAATAACTTTTTAAACTCTGCAGTAACACAACAGCAAAACAACATATTTACAAGTCACTGTATTGGATCAAAAAATATCTAGAGGTCTTAATCAACATTGTTATACTTCGAATTATACACTAAAACTGTGAGACACCTACTGCCGAATGGTGGTGAGATTTGAACTTCAATCTACACAATCTTGTTCCCTTCATAGAGGTTATTGCATAAAGCAAACAACTAACCTGGAAATTCTGAAAGAGTTGATGACGTTTTTCTTTTTTGTGAAAGTATAGATTTGCTGTTCCAGACTCCGATTGACATTGAAGCAAAAATAATTTTTCTATGTCTTACCCTGGCTAAGGATTTTCTGAGCAAAGTTTTAAGTGTTTAACCTCTGTGTGTTATTGCAACATCAAATACAATGTTTCACTTTTAATAAAATCCTCTTTCTTAATTATATTTACCTGCCAACATAATCCCACAGCAGGAACATGCACAGAGTATATTTTTGACATAGATCTTCAATATGATGTAGGAAAAAAAAAGACAACAGCAGGATAATTTATGAGAAAAGTCTGAAACCTTAATTCAAAGCTAAAAATGTTATATTTAGTATAGTTGGACTAAATTATGACACATTCCCCTGTGACCTCAGACCGAGAATAAAAACTTATTTTTGTAATTTTGTTGAGCTTCAAGAAGTGACAGAATGTACCGACATCTTATAAACCTGCTTCAGGAGAATGTGTGAGCATATCAGGTTAGTGGCTGAGCAGGCACCCCATGAGAGGCTCCTCAACGCAGTCGTAATGGATTTGGACCTCTAGACCTTTCAAGCCCCAGCATCATAATTTTTCTTCCACCAGTTGTCATGCTTTTGAGCCGATAATCGATGATGGATACAAGGTTCAGATACTCAGAAAGAACTGTGTGAACTTAAAGATATGAACTATTCTGGAACTGACAACCTGGACAAAGTTATTCAGCCCAAATATCATTGAGATAATTTGGGTTTGTTGAACTCTTCTTTCGGAATACATAGAAAATGTAAAATAAGCATACTAATAACTTCAAATACGTTTAAGATAAACATTTCATTAACACCTAATGTGACCTATTGTGTAAAATGTAGCTTAAACAATAGTGTCTGCATTAGCTGTAAATCTGTAAAAATCTAATGAATTCGGTTATGTTCTATGGGTTAACTCTAAACCTTTGAATGCTTCTCACAGTCACCGTGTGTCCTGTTCCATTGAGAAGCTGGTCTCTGAAAACCTAAATGAAAAGAGTGAAAGTGTTAACTCATATATCGTGCTGTTAGTTGATATTTGATCTAACAAACCAAAACCAAATAATCCGTTGGTTGTTCTGAGTCACATACCTGTTTAATGAGCTCAATTAGGGTTCCGTTGCTGACCTCGCCAAATGATCTTAATCTCATGTTTAGATGCAACAGATACTCTGGGCCTGCAGAGATTTGGAAGCAGTACATTTGTTTGAGGTCATTGAATAAATTTACTGCAAGAAAAGCTATTGTGTTGTATATTTTTTTAATTAATTGTTTTTTTTCTGAAATATCCCTGAAACAATTAATTCCTTTTTTGTTAAATTTGGAATAATGTACCGTGAGTGGTTGGATTTTCTGTACCTGTTGGTGCTGCTGTTGTAGTTGTTGGGGCTGAAGTAATTGGGGTTGGAGTGGATGAGGCTGCAGTTGTAGTTGTTGGGAATGCAGTTGTTGTTGTTAGGACTGCAGTTGAAGTTGTTGGGGCTGTAGTAGTTGTAGTTGGCGCTGCAGTTGTTGTTGTTGGGGCTGCAGTTGTTGTTGTTGGGGCTGCAGTCGTTGTAGTTGGCGCTGCAGTTGTTGTAGTTAGGACTGCAGTTGTTGTAGTTGGGGCTGCAGTTGTAGTTGTTGGAACTGCAGTTGTTGTAGTTGGGGCTGCAGTTGTAGTTGTTGGAACTGCAGTTGTTGTAGTTGGGGCTGCAGTTGTTGTTAGGACTGCAGTTGTAGTTGTTGGGAATACAGTAGTTGTGGGAGCAGCAGTTGTAGTTGTTTGGGCTGAAGTTATTGGGGTTGGAGTGGATGAGGCTGCAGTTGTTGTAGTTGGGGCTGCAGTTGTAGTTGTTGGAACTGCAGTTGTTGTAGTTGGCGCTGCAGTTGTTGTAGTTGGGGCTGCAGTCGTTGTTAGGACTGCAGTTGTTGTAGTTGGGGCTGCAGTTGTTGTGGGAGCAGCAGTTGTAGTTGTTGGGGCTGCAGTCGTTGTTAGGACTGCAGTTGTAGTTGTTGGGACTACAGTAGTTGTGGGAGCAGCAGTTGTAGTTGTTTGGGCTGAAGTTATTGGGGTTGGAGTGGATGAGGCTGCAGTTGTTGTAGTTGGGGCTGCAGTTGTAGTTGTTGGAACTGCAGTTGTTGTAGTTGGCGCTGCAGTTGTTGTAGTTGGGGCTGCAGTCGTTGTTAGGACTGCAGTTGTTGTAGTTGGGGCTGCAGTTGTTGTTGTTAGGACTGCAGTTGTAGTTGTTGGGACTACAGTAGTTGTGGGAGCAGCAGTTGTAGTTGTTTGGGCTGAAGTTATTGGGGTTGGAGTGGATGAGGCTGCAGTTGTTGTAGTTGGGGCTGCAGTTGTAGTTGTTGGAACTGCAGTTGTTGTAGTTGGCGCTGCAGTTGTTGTAGTTGGGGCTGCAGTCGTTGTTAGGACTGCAGTTGTTGTAGTTGGGGCTGCAGTTGTTGTTGTTAGGACTGCAGTTGTAGTTGTTGGGACTACAGTAGTTGTGGGAGCAGCAGTTGTAGTTGTTTGGGCTGAAGTTATTGGGGTTGGAGTGGATGAGGCTGCAGTTGTTGTAGTTGGGGTTGAAGTTGTTGTGGGTGCAGTTGTAGTTGTTGGGACTACAATAGTTGTGGGAGCAGCAGTTATAGTTGTTGGGGCTGAAGTTATTGGGGTCGGAGTGGATGTGGCTGCAGTTGTAGTTGTTGGGGCTGCAGTTGTTGTAGTTGGGGCTGCAGTTGTAGTTGTTGGAACTGCAGTTGTTGTAGTTGGGAATGTAGTTGTAGTTGTTGGAACTGCAGTTGTTGTAGTTGGCGCTGCAGTTGTTATAGTTGGGGCTGCAGTCGTTGTTAGGACTGCAGTTGTTGTTGTTAGGACTGCAGTTGTTGTAGTTGGGGTTGGAGTTGTTGTGGGTGCAGTTGTAGTTGTTGGGACTACAATAGTTGTGGGAGCAGCAGTTATAGTTGTTGGGGCTGAAGTTATTGGGGTTGGAGTGGATGTGGCTGCAGTTGTAGTTGTTGTGGCTGCAGTTGTTGTAGTTGGAGCTGCAGTTGTAGTTGTTTGGACTGCAGTTGTTGTAGTTGGGGCTGCAGTTGTTGTTGTTAGGACTGCAGTTGTAGGGACTACAATAGTTGTGGGAGCAGCAGTTATAGTTGTTGGGGCTGAAGTTATTGGGGTTGGAGTGGATGTGGCTGCAGTTGTAGTTGTTGTGGCTGCAGTTGTAGTTGTTGGGACTGCAGTTGTTGTAGTTGGGGCTGCAGTTGTTGTTGTTGGGACTGCAGTTGTTGTTGTTGGGACTGCAGTTGTTGTAGTTGGGGCTGCAGTTGTTGTTGTTAGGACTGCAGTTGAAGTTGTTGGGACTACAATAGTTGTGGGAGCAGCAGTTGTAGTTGTTTGGGCTGAAGTTATTGGGGTTGGAGTGGATGAGGCTGCAGTTGTGGTAGTTGGGGTTGGAGTTGTTGTGGGTGCAGGACTTGTAGCTGTTGGGGCTGCAGTTATTGGGGTTGGAGTTGTTGGGGCTGCAGTTGTAGTTGTTGGGACTGCAGTTGTTGTTGTTGGGGCTGCAGTTGTTGTTGTTAGGACTGCAGTTGTTGTAGTTGGGGCTGCAGTTGTTGTTGTTTGGACTGCAGTTGTTGTAGTTGGGGCTGCAGTTGTTGTAGTTGGGACTGCAGTTGTTGTTAGGACTGCAGTTGTTGTAGTTGGCGCTGCAGTTGTTGTAGTTGGGACTGCAGTTGTTGTAGTTGGGGCTGCAGTTGTTGTAGTTGGGGCTGCAGTTGTTGTAGTTGGGACTGCAGTTGTTGTTAGGACTGCAGTTGTTGTAGTTGGGGCTGCGGTTGTTGTAGTTGGGACTGCAGTTGTTGTAGTTGGGACTGCAGTTGTTGTAGTTGGGGCTGCAGTTGTAGTTGTTGGAACTACAGTTGTTGTAGTTGGGGCTGCGGTTGTTGTAGTTGGGACTGCAGTTGTTGTTAGGACTGCAGTTGTAGTATTTGGGACTGCAGGTGTAGTATTTGGGACTACAATAGTTGTGGGAGCAGGAGTTATAGTTGTTGGGGCTGAAGTTATTGGGGTTGGAGTGGATGTGGCTGCAGTTGTAGTTGTTGGGGCTGCAGTTGTTGTGGTTGGAGCTGCAGTTGTAGTTGTTGGGGCTGCAGTTGTTGTAGTTGGGGCTGAAGTTATTGGGGTTGGAGTGGATGGGGCTACAGTTGTAGTTGTTGGGGCTGCAGCTGTTGTAGTTGCAGCTGCAGTTGTAGGAGCAGCAGTTGTAGTTGTTGGGGCTGAAGTTATTGGGGTTGGAGTGGATGGGGCTGCAGTTGTTGTAGTTGGGGCTGCAGTTGTTGTAGTTGGAGCTGCAATTATAGTTGTTGTGGCTGCAGTTGTAGTTGTTGTGGCTGCAATTATAGTTGTTGGGGCTGCAGTTATTGGGGTTGGAGTGAATGGGGCTGCAGTTGTAGTTGTTGGGGCTGCAGTTGTAGTTGTTGGGGCTGAAGTTATTGGGGTTGGAGTAGATGGGGCTGCAGTTGTAGTTGTTTGTGCTGCAGTTGTAGTTGTTGGGGCTGCAATTATAGTTGTTGGGGCTGCAGTTGTTCCAGCTGCAGGTATTGTTGTTGTTGCTTCATTTGTGATTATAAAAAGATAATTTATCAAATTATTGATCTGCTCATGATTGCTCATGTGACATTGCAAGCATCGGTAGAGTAGAAAGTTACATAGAAATCAGACACCACCCCACATATTTAATAAGATTGCACACATATTACTCTGATTAAACAATATTTGATAGTTTTTTTTAACTATTACCTTGTTCAGGGGTCAGCAACCTTTACAACCCGCAGAGCCATTTTTGCCCTTGGTCCAGCTAATCAAATTTTATTTAGAGCCTCAAAAGTTACGCATCTCTTTAAACAAGAGTTTGTTTTTATAGTATACTATAGGAAGTTTTTTTTTTTTGTTTTTTTTTTTTTACATTTTTTGATAAAACTATTTATTATTTAACCAACAGCATTTTTATGCTTAGGTTTAATGCATTTTCTTCAATTGGACATTCGATTTTTATAGCAAATAGCATCAAAATGTTTGCAACCTACTGACAATAAGATACTTCATTTATCTATAGGAAAATATTCTATACACCATCAGTTTATTTCTTTTTGGAAATGTTATGCATATATTTCAGAACAAAATTCCGCTTAAAGCTGGCGATTTTAAATTACCTTTACATTTAGAAACACTGACCTATTTTTTCCCCTCGCATTTTTGTTCTAAATCTTTAAGAGCCAAAGCTGAAGGTGTAAAGAGCTACATGCGGCTCTGGAGCCACAGTTTGCAGACCCTTGACCTAGTCTATAAAAAGTCTTTACTAATGTCCATCATAATCCTCACTTCCAAAAATATATTTGATAAGAACAAATATAGAATTTATTGTGTATATTTACCCTGTCCCAAAGTGGCATGAATATATCCAAAAAAGCATAAGAAACCAATGATTTTCTTGTCCATGATGGAGAGTGCTGTCCTTTACACCTGTCACTGTACAGACAGATAATCTCTGTTGGTGCAACTGGTTAAGTTTGTGAAACTCTCCTCCCCCTTCGCTTTAAAGAGGGAGTGGCATTGCGTGGTGTTTTGTTCTATTATCCTGAAAACCCAGGTAAGATAAGTGTTCTATGTGAGTAAAAGACAATTTAAAGCAAATATATAAATATACCACAGGGCTTAAAAAGTATGTAGAATGAATCAAAATGATCCAAGTAAATCATGTCATTAATGACTGTCTATTTAAAAAAAACGTAAAGTAATAATTCTTTTTAAATTTTATAATCTAAGTTTTTAAAATGATTTGTTAACCAATTTAGCAGATTCGATTTATAAATTAATAACAGCATGTGAAATAAAAAACATTTTACTGTGAGTTATGAAGAATGGTTATGTGATTTCAGCTAAATTAGTGCCATGAATAATGTTTTTTATACACTTTTCAATGATACCTCCCACTTGACAATTTTCAACAATATAGATGTAGTTACTTTTATTTTTCATATCTTAATCAACTTATGATAAAAGGATTGCAAGATAAAATAACTTTATGGGAAAACAGAAATAAAAGTTTTATCTCATTGCAATCATCAAATTATTTTTAGAGGTTTATAATGCATGGGTTTGAAAACAAAGCTTAGTTTACTGTTGAAAAGGCAACCAGATGTAAACAACCCTTTCTTAAAGCTTGAAATTCAGCCACCGATACTTTCCTGGTGTCTTTAACAATTGACTGCTTGAATCAATAAGAAATAACAACCTAAAATTCAACCATTTATCATTATAAGAACACTTGCACCAGCTTTTAGTTTTTTTTATAAATGCAATATATTGCAATTTATTGAAAGATTAAACTATAAACCCAGGTTGTTGATTATACAATTCCCTCTCATGACTCAGATGTTTCAGTACAAAGCTACCACCATTGTTTTTTTCTCTTTTAAGATGCCATTACGCTTTGTAAGCAAAGTTGTTACTGGAAATCTGAGGTGAGGCTGTCCAACAGGTTCTTATTAACCTGGGTATTTCAGTTCACATTCTTTTCTTACCCATGACATCAGATACCAAATATGCATTCCTTCTGATGTTGACTGAAGCGATCTTTGTATCATATCAACGTTTACTTCTGCCTAGTAATTAAAACAGTTTGAAGCTGCCCAGCCAGAGTCCTGAGTTGAACTGATAGAATCTGTGGAGCGACCTAAAGATTAAATGGATGGCAAGGACACCCCAACATCAGGGACCTGGAGCTTCTCACTAAAGACATGTAAACTATCAAATATTCAGGAGGCACATGCAAAAAACTATGTATGTATGTATGTGTATATATATATATATATATATATATATATATATATATATATATATATGGTGTGGCACGGACATGTACCAAATCCAGTTTTGTTTTAAACTGAACAAAAATACCTTTCTGTTCATATCTAATTTCCCAATGGAATGGCCTGTTGTATAAGTTTAAAAAGTGGCACAAAACTCAGAGGACTATAGAGTTCAGTTATAAATTTTACTATTTGGGAGGATTAAGTGGGCACCAAGGTGACGATTTAGTAGTCTTGCAGTAAGAAGTTCCTGGGTTTACAGCAGAAAAACAAGAGTCTACCTCCCCAAAAGAGAGTCTTGCTCCCCTGCAATCTTAATTTCTCCTGGATGTTATGTAAACAAGGCGCCCTGTGACATCTATGACTTTGAAACAGAGCGCACTGCCCTGAGCTGCCTGATAACATTCCATCACTATCAAAGACTTATGACTGAAAGAGCTATCTAGGACAATTCACAGACAAACACAAACAAACACACACCGCCTCTACTGTGCTGTTTCCCTTACTCTGCTGCTTCCTGTTTTAGCTGTAGTGTCAGAAAGTAAGGTCAAAGACCTCAAACTGTAGCTTTCTTGGAATTCTTAGTGATGATTGTCATTCTTTCCGTATGTTTGTTGATGTATGAAAGAATCTTTGTTTTTCCCCATGTGTATTTGTAATGTTTTTTTGCTCATGTACAGCACTTTGAATGTCTTGTTACTGAAAAGTGCTGTATAAATAAACTCACCTTACCTAGATGTGTTTGCAGGTAGAAAGAGTGGGTTGCATACACACATTACACACATACAACATTGACAGACGACAATGACATAACAACAACAACAACAACAACAGCAGCAAGAGCTCCAGGCGTAGAGATATAGATAAAAAGTACATAATAGTACTATCAAAAGGCCATAGATAAAATACAGAGTGAAAACCACCATATCAATAAAATTAAAAATAAAAAAGTACAAAAAAGGTTGGGTTAATAAATAATTAAATAAACAGATTAGGAAGGCTGTGCCTCATTTAAAAAGATTAGTGTGTGGTCTACAAATAGCCTAAGTGTTGTTCAGGGTCTTATCAAAACTACCTCTGTACCTTTTTGGTTTTACCTGCAGGCATTTTAAACCTACAGCCTGAAGGGAGGGGCTGGAATTCACCATGTAGTGGGCGACGCATCTGTGAAACATAGTGAGCAACTTTCTGTCGATATAAAAGGAGGACAGTTTCCTTGGACAATGTAGGCACTGGTTTGCCTTTTTATACACAGACTCACAGTTTGCCTAAAACTTTGATGATGGTCCCAAGGTATTTGTCGTTGTCTACACACTCCACTATCTGACCATTTATACTGGTTGCTTCCTTAACCCTGGGCAGTTTCCTAAGGTCTACACAGATATTTTTTGTTTTGGAAATGTTTATCTGTAGGAAGGACCGCTCACGTCAATCTATAAAATCCTGGACGACTGGGCCATGGCCTGTCTCATTACCTTATAGCAGACTGACAATGACAGAATTATCTGCATACTTAAAAATTAATCCGTCCTCCCTGCTGCTACGGTACATGTTGGTTTAAAGGATGACCAGAAGAGGAGAGAGAACGCAGCCCTGAGGGGAACAGATATGGTTAGACAGTACTCCATTGACTCACACAATGTGTGTCCTATTAGTTAAAAAAAAGTCTAAAACCCAGCCCACAAGATTTTTGCTCTGTTTAATTTGGTCTAACAGTCTTTCTGTTAAAATGTGGGGTTGAATTATGTTAAAAACAGAGGAGAAATCTACCCTTACCTACCAAACATGTTTATCATGGTGACTGTGGCATCCTCAACACCTCTGTGTGGCCTATGGGCAAACTGGAGTTAGTCCCACTCTGACTTATCTCCGACTCAAATCTATGGAAGAAGAACCAAACTAGAAATGTTGAACCGCACATGGTCCAAAAGCCATGGGCTGAGGTAGGAGATGCGGCCATTAAATTACAAAAAAATGGTGAAGGGGTGGAGTGGAATGCTGCGGGAGATGGTGGTGGGGGGATTGCGAAAAGCTGCATCAAAATGGAATGAAAAGACGCTGTGACAAAGCCTGATATTTGCCCTTTAACTCATAGATTTATGTGATTGTATGATGTAGGTAGCGAATTACAAATGTTCAGTAAGATCCAGTAAGATTTTTTTTTTGCACAGTATACATGTTTTTTTTCTTCATATGACTAATATCCTCACCTTTTCCTCAGACATGTGAACCTTTGCAGCCATGCACACAGCTTTTTCATAAAGGTGCATAGCCACGTTAGTTGACTTTTTATTTATTTATACGTCAGTAGCTCACTCTGGTTGCATACAAAGTCTTTATGAAGGATTATCACGTCTTGCTGGCGTATTAGTTAGTATTTTGGTGTGTTTTATGCTTTGGCTTTGCCCACTTTTGTGTTTATTTATGATTTTAACGGAAGTACGTACTGCGCATGTGCAGCAGGGGTTAAAACAAGGAAGCGGCTAACAGCTATTAGTATCTCCCAGTGAAACAATGAAGAAAGGATATACCTTTTAAAATTTTCAGCACACAAGCTCATCAGACAGGACTCTGTCCCACGCTTCCCAGGAATCTTTGGAGCTCTTTCTGCCAAGGGGAGTCCCAGAGGCTTTGGACCTGCTGGTGCTGTTGAACAGGGCCTTACACAGAGCTCTGGAGCAAAGACATTTCTGGCAGATGGAGATGGAATCGCTTCTAATGTTGTTACATTATTATGAAAGAGAAGACCTAAACAATTATTTTATTGCATGCATATGATCCCTGTAGTGTCTCTCCTCCGTGTCAGGATAATTTATCCTGGATGTCTTTCCTGTTCATCAGTCCTCTTCTTGTTCCACTCTGCATTTCCCCTCAGTAAGCCGCTCCTTATAGACGGTTTGGCAAACACAAGGCTTTGTTTTCCAACAAAGCAGAAACAGAAACAAAAAGTGTAATTAGTGTTCTTATCAAGCTCCTCATTCATGTGTCATTTATTCAAAACTTCCTTCAAGCACTTTCACAGCCAGATATTCTTGTTTACAATAACGTAGCTCTCAGATTAAAAGTCCTGCACTCTAATCATTACATCCTGCAAGTAATCTAAATGTCCAAATGTATGTCCAGCAGTTTTTATTAGTAATTCTTAACATAATTCATCCAGTGTATGTCTTACCTTTCAATGTCTGACAGTTGAAAGTTCTTTGCAACATAATTATATCATCTTACTCACTTAATGGGGCGTTCCTACTCACTACTGTGTCAAGACTCATATTATCTCATTCAATCCACAGTCAGTCTCAATAAAGAATTATACTAAAACCTTTTGGAAACTTTTTGTTGAACCACTTTTAAAATACTTTACATGTGTTCTTAAAACCCAAACAGTAAACCTCTAAGTCTGTTAAAGATGTACCACTCTGTAGATCTCCAGAATTTTATTTTAATCGGAAGCATTCCCACATATGTTTGTCTTATTTTGAAAAGCTCAGCTGGGAGTGTTTGCATGCCCAAGAGCACGCCACATTGTCATTGGTTGATATTCAGGAAGTGGGCGTACTCTAGGGAGGAGACAGGAAGTAGTTCTGTGAATTAGTTTCAGTTTAACCGTGCATCAAACCAAAAGGACTTCTAATTAAAAGCAGATGATAGTTCTTTTGCCTAAAGCGTATTGCAATTCTAACCCCTTTGCATATTTTGATAATCTCTGTTGGCTTTAAATGAGAGTTTATTTACTCAACCCTGGTTGTATTCTATGATCCCCTGTTTGAATGTGTTTGGAACAAACCTTTAAACTGTAATTTCATCGTGTGGACAGTAACCCACTGTTTCACTTTAAAGATATCTCCCCCTTCTTCATTTAACTACTCCATACAGCTCTAGATAAATATATTATGAAACTTTAAACCTGTTTCATACATTTAACATTAGCTTAATTGATAATACACAAAATTACACTTTTAACTTCATCTGAGTCAGTCATTTATTAAGTACCCAGTTCACAGCTGTCATGTGTTTAGTTTAAACCCAGCAGAAGGAAGAAAAAATTATCCGGACAATAGTCAGAGTGACTTTCTTACATCTTCATTTATCCATTATTATTACTATTGTGTTTCCGCAGTTCTTCTGAAGTTGGACGGCAGTGTTTGTGAAATTTCATCACCAATCATTATATTATCAATTGCTGTCTATCGCGAAAATTGAAGAAGTTGTGTAGTTCCTTCAAACCCTTTAAATATTGACCACCTGAGTTTACATTATCAGCATTAGTTTTGTGCCTCTTTTAATTCTCTGTTCTGCCTTAGTAGCTGCATATTACGTGGCGGATTAAATGAGGTCTTGCACGAACGCATCTCTGTGTCCATATGTCTGGATCTTTGTGTTTTGAGCGTGGACCTGGTCAGGACAGAGAAGATTTTCCCTGATGCCTCTTGTTTTGGCAACCCCAGCAAACCCCAAAAATGTTTAGAGTCAAAATTATGGTCAGGTAATCCCTGTGGGACCCCCTCGTCATCTCCTGTCTCTAACCTGGTTCCTAGTGCCTCGGCCGTCGAAACACCTTCACCACTTGGTGTTCATAACATTTTCAAACCACAGCAGATTGTCCTGGGTGTCTCCACACCCCCTGTGTCTGAAATGTCTCTCCACATCATTCTCTTTTTGAAACTATAAGCATGCCTTCTCATAGGTTGAATCATGAGGCAACGTTGTAAGCACATGATATCACCTCATGTCCTGTTAAGTCTCTTGCTTTGGACCCCATTTAACCTAAGACGCATACTGCTGAATCACCATATTTAAATGTCATTCCCTTTAAAGTCTAAGAGTGTGTTCAAGGTGGGTTCCCTGAACACCAACCCGTCCAGGTCATGTTTATGAAACCGTGCAGTTCAAGTCCAACACCTGTAAAGCAAAACGCTCATGCATAGTCCTGTTCAAGATGTTCTTTCCACAGCAGGAGTTCCAATGTTGGGTATCATTGCAGTTTTAATGTGCCTCAGAGTAAACCTTCATTCATCAATTTCTTCTTCAAGCTTTTATTACCCGCTTGTGTCCAGGAGTCACTCCATTATCCTGACCAGATCCAAAATGTCCAACTAATCTAATTGGCCTTATTTCTTTTCATTAGTTTAGGTAAGAGAAACTCTTCAAACAATCCTGGCCTAAAAGACCCCTAGGCAAATAGTTAAACTCAATAATATATTTATTCTTCCATCAGGATGTTTTAACATCTGGTTAAAGGAGAGAACTACTCAGTTATTGCTGTCTGAGCGGAGGGATATTAAATCTTGTTAAACCTTGCAGGTAACTGCGTGAAATTCCAATATAATTGTTTACTGTTGCTTTAATCCTCAATTTACCATTGTTAGTTAATAAAACGAGTCACCATGCTAATTTCACAGTTTTATCCATTTGAGCCAGTAACTTTTGTGGTCCTTTATTGATGTCTGCTGGGGTGGCAGATTTTCACGGCATCCTAATTATTTGTTTCTTATTTGTGCCTCTAGTCACTTCAAGATATCTAGTAAATGTGGTGTTCACAATTTTTCCTTCGCAACAACAGGTAGTGTAAAGTTTCAGAGTTTATTGCGTTTATATTGAAATATTCATTCATTCATGTATCTTATTAGCTGTTGATGTAATGTCCACTTCAACTTCTTCACCCACAAGTTTTACTTTTCCTTAATTATTGTTTATTCGTTTATGTTCCGTATCCTCATAGCGTCTAAATTGCATACATTTTTCTTACCCATTTTCTTTTAAAGCTTAAATTGCCCCTTTATGTATCACACTTTGTTGTTATATTTATACTCCAGCATTCTGACTACATTCCCTCTGTCAAAATAGTCCTATACATTAATTTGATTAAATCAGCCTTGTAATCAGTAAAAGAAAAGAAAAGAAAGGAAAAAGGGTAAAAGTAAAAAAATGTAAGGCCTTTAGTTATTTGTCTATCCTGCCACCTTGTGGACAGGTCTGCTCACTGCATTTGAAGCTGTCAGAATGAATTAGTCTGCACTATTTAGATATACAGTAGTTACCTCCATCTCAATCCTACCAATATTCATACGTTGTCAAACCTGGTTATTGTCATAGTGTTTATTATGCTGCTCTATGTTTCTTCCATCACGTAACTGAATATTGTGGTGCGAAGTAATTTTCTTAGCGATTTTCCCTATTTCCTCTCATGCACATGTCTTGTGAAGCTTATTATATTGTAAAGTCGCATCTTTCATAGGTTTCACCTTTACACATTAATCAATGTGTTTTTAAATGTGCATTTTGTTTTTATTTGTGTACAAGGAAATCCAAAGTGAATGCTGAAGGTGTGTTTGCTGAACTCATCTTTGTCTCTGTTGCTGACAGGTCCATTGAAGGTTCTCCAACGCTTCTGTCTTAGCCCCTGCCATTAGTTGTCCATTTTTCAATGTTCTTTTCATGGCCAATGCAGGGCATTTCTGCAACACTGAGGATATTAAAAGGGGGACAGACTCTTTAAAGTTTGATATAGCATTATCCGATAAAGATCTACTATAATGGAACCCTCTTTTGGGGGTGGAGAACTCAGTTAAATTGAACTCAATGGTTATTAAAAAAATGGTCAGATAGGACAGGGTTGTGAGGAAATACTGTTAATTCTTAACAATCAATGCCATATATATCAGCACAAGGTCCAAAGTATGAAGGAAAGAGTGTGTCGGTTTGTGGACATTTTGAGCAAAACCAATTGAATCTAGGATAGTTTTAAAGGCTACACTAAGGTTATCACATTTAGTGTCAACATGACTGTGATGAATGTGAATGATTAGTCCACCAATCCTGAAAGAGACCTCCTTATTTAAACTGGCACTTCTTTACAGATGGGGCAGCTGTGTTCTGTTGTGCAGGTTGCTTTGTATACACGGTGTGTCGTCCTTTTTTGTTATGGTCTTTGTGACAGGTCGTAACATGTAATCTTTGTCTAACATAATTATTCATCAGTGCAAGCAATGATTTCCACTTTAAGTTTCTGATCTTCTAGTGTGAAACATTCCCCTGCCCTTAAAAGTTACAAAAATCTTACTCACATAGGATCTGACATTCCAGCCCTATTTAACAAAAGGAAATCTCATCTTACTTTCTTTCTGTATCTTTGCAGCTGCTACTGTGATGTCATCTCCCTCTGTGGACCTTCTAAAAATTTCAAAACACCCACTCAGACCGGATGGAATCACCAATTGATAAATAATTGGCCTGTGGTCACCCCGGGTTCTTTTGCTGAAAAATGTGTTTCTATTTTAGACTTCTGTAGTAAAAACACTCTTGAAACCGAAACATTATTTTACCATATTTAATCTAAAAGGCAGAGGGGTGTTTACAGCTTCAGTACTGGGCTCTCATACACAACTTATCGGGCAGATTTCCGGACACCAGCGAGCCCTGGTCATTCCTCACACTAAGTAGGACCCATTCAGGGGCGTGCACAGTATATCAGTGTTCCATTCATCACATTGGTGGACAAGATAATACTGTAATGCAGATGTGTCCTAGCTGACACATCTTCTAATCTGTCATTCTGACCAATCTAAGTATGTCAAACTCGGTGCCTCCAGAGTCCGTTGTCTATCTGTAATTTCCATGGTAACCAATTTTACGGTCCAGTCTCTGTAATCTCATAATCTCTAACAACGTATGAATACAATAGTAATGCCTTCTGGTAATATAAATACGTCAGACATTTAACGATTGTCAACACAGACAATTAGGTTTGTTCTGTGCAATTTAAAGTGTATACAAAAAAAAAGGTTATACTAAAAGTTGGAAAAATATTTATCAAATTAAAATGACGCTAAATGACTTGTGGTTTCATACAAATTGTTTAATTGTACTTTACAGGTGAAAATTACAAAGTGGAAAAAGTTGCAATCTGAAAACCCATCTGTGTGGGTCAAAGCATTATTACAGTATAATAAATATCACGGAAAGTTACCATCTTTCACCACAAAAGCAGCTTTGTGCTTTTCCTGTTAAAACAGCACTACAAAATGATTTACCGCAAAATGAATTAAAAAAAAGATCTTGTCAAAACAGAGAAGAAACCCGACTAAACAACTTTTTAAACTCTGTAATAATATAATAGCAAAAAACATATTTACAAGTCACTGTATGGGATAAAAAATATATAGAGGTCTTAATCAACATTTGTTATACTTGGAATTATACACTGAAATTGTGAGACACCTACTGCTGAATGATGGTCAGACATTCAATCTACACAATCTCTTTTTTGACATAGATCTTTAATATGATGTAAAAATGGCAACAGCCGGATGATTGATAAGAAAACTTTCTGAAACCTTAATTCAAAGCTAAGAATGTTATATTTAGTATAATTTGACTAAATTATGACACATTTCCCTGTGACCTCAGACCAAGAATAAAAGCTTATTTTTGTAATTTTGTTGAGCTTCAAGAAGTGACAGAATGTACCGACAGCTTGGAAACCTGCCTCAGGAGAATGTGTGAACATATCAGGTTAGTGGCTGAGCAGGCACCCCATGAGAGGCTCCTCAACGCAGTCGTACTGGATTTGGACCTCCAGACCTTTCCAGCTTCATCATTATAACTTTATTTCTTCCAGCAGTTGTCATGTTTTTGGGCCGATAATTGATGATGGATACAAGGTTCAGATACTCAGATAGAACTGTGTCAACTTAAAGGTATCAACTATTCTGGAACTGACAACCTGGACAAAGTTATTCAGCCCAAATATCACTGAGAGAATTTGGGTTTGTTGGACTCTCCTTTCGGAATACATAGAAAATGTAAAATAAGCATAAAAACTTCAGATAAGTTTTAGATATAATATATATAAGTAACACTTAATGTGACCTATTGTGTAAAATGTAGCTTAAACAATAGTGTCAGCATTTGCTGTAAATGCTGTAAAAATCTAATGAATTTGGTGTTCTATGGGTTAACTCTAAACCTTTGAATGCTTCGCACAGTCACCGTGTGTCCTGTTCCATTGAGAAGCTGGTCTCTGAAAACCTAAATGAAAAGAGTGAAAGTGTTAACTCATATATCGTGTTGTTAGTTGATATTTGATCTAACAAACCAAAACCAAATAATCCGTTGGTTGTTCTGAGTCACATACCTGTTTAATGAGCTCAATTAGGGTTCCGTTGCTGACCTCGCCAAATGATCTTAATCTCATATTTAGATGCAACAGATACTCTGGGCCTGCAGAGATTTGGAAGCAGTACATTTGTTTGAGGTCATTGAATAAATTTACTGCAAGAAAAGCTGTTGTGTATATATTTTTTCTGAACCATTCCTAAAACAATTATTTATTTTTTAATAAAAAATTTAAAACAAATTTTTGTTAAATTTGGAATAATGTACCATAAATGGTTGGATTTTCTGTATGTGTTGAAGCTGTAGTTGTAGTTGTTGGGGCTGCAGTTGTAGTTGGGGCTGCAGTTGTAGTTGTTGGGGCTGTAGTTGTTGTAGACGGGGCTGTAGTTGTTGTTGGGGCTGCAGTTGTAGTTGTGGCTGCAGTTGTAGTTGTGGCTGCAGTTGTAGTTGTTGTGGCTGCAGTTGTTGTAGTTGTGGCTGCAGTTGTTGTAGTTGTGGCTGCAGTTGTAGTTGTGGCTGCAGTTGTTGGGGCGGCAGTTGTTGTAGTTGGGGTTGTAGTTGTTGTTGGGGCTGCAGTTGTTGTAGTCGGGGCTGTAGTTGTTGTTAAGGCTACAGTTGTAGTTGTTGGGGCTGAAGTTGTAGTTGTTGGGGCTGCAGTTGTAGTTGTTGGGGTTGCAGTTGTTGTTGTTGGGGCTGCAGTTGTAGTTGTTGGGGATGCAGTTGTTGTAGTTGGGGCTGCAGTTGTAGTTGTTGGGGCTGCAGTTGTTGTAGTTTGGGGCAGCGTTGTTGTTGTTGGGCTGCAGTTGTAGTTGTTGGGGTTGCAGTTGTTGTTGTTGGGGGCTGCAGTTGTTGTTGTTGGGGTTGCAGTTGTTGTGTTGGGGCATGACAGTTGTTTGTAGTTGGGGGCAGCAGTGTTGTTGGGGCTGCAGTTGTAGTTGTTGGGGTTGCAGTTGTTGTAGTTGGGGCAGCAGTTGTTGTTGTGGCTGCAGTTGTAGTTGTTGGCTGCAGTTGTTGTAGTGGGGGCTGTAGTTGTTGTTGTTGGGGCTGCAGTTGTAGTTGTAGGGGCTGCAGTTGTAGTTGTTGGGGCTGCAGTTGTAGTTGTAGGGGCTGCAGTTGTAGTTGTTGGGGCTGCAGTTGTTGTAGTTGGGGTTGCAGTGGTTGTTGTTGGGGCTGCAGTTGTAGTTGTTGGGATTGCAGTTGTTGTAGTTGGGGCAGCAGTTGTTGTTGGGGCTGCAGTTGTAGTTGTTGGGGTTGCAGTTGTTGTAGTTGGGGCAGCAGTTGTTGTTGTGGCTGCAGTTGTAGTTGTGGCTGCAGTTGTTGTAGTGGGGGCTGTAGTTGTTGTTGTAGGGGCTGCAGTTGTAGTTGTTGGGGCTGCAGTTGTAGTTGTAGGGGCTGCAGTTGTAGTTGTTGGGGCTGTAGTTGTTGTAGACGGGGCTGTAGTTGTTGTTGGGGCTGCAGTTGTAGTTGTGGCTGCAGTTGTAGTTGTGGCTGCAGTTGTAGTTGTTGTGGCTGCAGTTGTTGTAGTTGTGGCTGCAGTTGTTGTAGTTGTGGCTGCAGTTGTAGTTGTGGCTGCAGTTGTTGGGGCGGCAGTTGTTGTAGTTGGGGTTGTAGTTGTTGTTGGGGCTGCAGTTGTTGTAGTCGGGGCTGTAGTTGTTGTTAAGGCTGCAGTTGTAGTTGTTGGGGCTAAAGTTGTAGTTGTTGGGGCTGCAGTTGTAGTTGTTGGGATTGCAGTTGTTGTTGTTGGGGCTGCAGTTGTAGTTGTTGGGGTTGCAGTTGTTGTTGTTGTTGGGGCTGCAGTTGTAGTTGTTGGGGTTGCAGTTGTTGTAGTTGGGGCTGCAGTTGTAGTTGTTGGGGCTGCAGTTGTTGTAGTTGGGGCAGCAGTTGTTGTTGTTGGGGCTGCAGTTGTAGTTGTTGGGGTTGCAGTTGTTGTTGTTGGGGCTGCAGTTGTAGTTGTTGGGGTTGCAGTTGTTGTAGTTGGGGCAGCAGTTGTTGTTGGGGCTGCAGTTGTAGTTGTTGGGTTTGCAGTTGTTGTAGTTGGGGCAGCAGTTGTTGTTGTGGCTGCAGTTGTAGTTGTGGCTGCAGTTGTTGTAGTGGGGGCTGTAGTTGTTGTTGTTGGGGCTGCAGTTGTAGTTGTAGGGGCTGCAGTTGTAGTTGTTGGGGCTTCAGTTGTAGTTGTAGGGGCTGCAGTTGTAGTTGTTGGGGCTGCAGTTGTTGTAGTTGGGGTTGCAGTTGTTGTTGTTGGGGCTGCAGTTGTAGTTGTTGGGGTTGCAGTTGTTGTAGTTGGGGCAGCAGTTGTTGTTGGGGCTGCAGTTGTAGTTGTTGGGGTTGCAGTTGTTGTAGTTGGGGCAGCAGTTGTTGTTGTGGCTGCAGTTGTAGTTGTGGCTGCAGTTGTTGTAGTGGGGGCTGTAGTTGTTGTTGTAGGGGCTGCAGTTGTAGTTGTTGGGGCTGCAGTTGTAGTTGTAGGGGCTGCAGTTGTAGTTGTTGGGGCTGCAGTTGTTGTAGTTGGGGCTGCAGTTGTAGTTGTTGGGGCTGTAGTTGTTGTAGACGGGGCTGTAGTTGTTGTTGGGGCTGCAGTTGTAGTTGTGGCTGCAGTTGCAGTTGTGGCTGCAGTTGTAGTTGTTGTGGCTGCAGTTGTTGTAGTTGTGGCTGCAGTTGTTGTAGTTGTGGCTGCAGTTGTAGTTGTGGCTGCAGTTGTTGGGGCGGCAGTTGTTGTAGTTGGGGTTGTAGTTGTTGTTGGGGCTGCAGTTGTTGTAGTCGGGGCTGTAGTTGTTAAGGCTGCAGTTGTAGTTGTTGGGGCTGAAGTTGTAGTTGTTGGGGCTGCAGTTGTAGTTGTTGGGATTGCAGTTGTTGTTGTTGGGGCTGCAGTTGTAGTTGTTGGGGTTGCAGTTGTTGTTGTTGGGGCTGCAGTTGTAGTTGTTGGGGTTGCAGTTGTTGTAGTTGGGGCTGCAGTTGTAGTTGTTGGGGCTGCAGTTGTTGTAGTTGGGGCAGCAGTTGTTGTTGTTGGGGCTGCAGTTGTAGTTGTTGGGGTTGCAGTTGTTGTTGTTGGGGCTGCAGTTGTAGTTGTTGGGGTTGCAGTTGTTGTAGTTGAGGCAGCAGTTGTTGTTGGGGCTGCAGTTGTAGTTGTTGGGGTTGCAGTTGTTGTAGTTGGGGCAGCAGTTGTTGTTGTGGCTGCAGTTGTAGTTGTGGCTGCAGTTGTTGTAGTGGGGGCTGTAGTTGTTGTTGTTGGGGCTGCAGTTGTAGTTGTAGGGGCTGCAGTTGTAGTTGTTGGGGCTGCAGTTGTAGTTGTAGGGGCTGCAGTTGTAGTTGTTGGGGCTGCAGTTGTTGTAGTTGGGGTTGCAGTTGTTGTTGTTGGGGCTGCAGTTGTAGTTGTTGGGGTTGCAGTTGTTGTAGTTGGGGCAGCAGTTGTTGTTGGGGCTGCAGTTGTAGTTGTTGGGGTTGCAGTTGTTGTAGTTGGGGCAGCAGTTGTTGTTGTGGCTGCAGTTGTAGTTGTGGCTGCAGTTGTTGTAGTGGGGGCTGTAGTTGTTGTTGTAGGGGCTGCAGTTGTAGTTGTTGGGGCTGCAGTTGTTGTTGTTGGGGCTGCAGTTGTAGTTGTTGGGGCTGCAGTTGTTGTAGTTGTGGCTGCAGTTGTTGGGGCGGCAGTTGTTGTAGTTGGGGTTGTAGTTGTTGTTGGGGGCTGCAGTTGTTGTAGTCGGGGCTTCTGTAGTTGTTAAGGCTGCAGTTGTAGTTGTTGGGGCTGAAGTTTGTAGTTGTTGGGGCAGCGTTTGTAGTGTTGGATTGCAGTTGTTGTTGTTGGGGCTGCAGTTGTAGTTGTTGGGGGTTGCAGTTGTTGTTGTTGGGGCTGCAGTTGTAGTTGTTGGGGGTTGCAGTTGTTGTAGTTGGGGCTGCAGTTGTAGTGTTGGGGCTTGCAGTTGTTGTAGTTGGGGCAGCAGTTGTTGTTGTTGGGGCTGCAGTTGTAGTTGTTGGGGTTTGCAGTTGTTGTTGTTGGGGCTGCAGTTGTAGTTGTTGGGGTTGCAGTTGTTGTAGTTGAGGCAGCAGTTGTTGTTGGGGCTGCAGTTGTAGTTTGTTGGGGTTGCAGTTGTTGTAGTTTGGGGCAGCAGTTGTTGTTGTGGCTGCAGTTGTAGTTGTGGCTGGCAGTTGTTTGTAGTGGGGGCTGTAGTTGTTGTTGTTGGGGCTGCAGTTGTAGTTGTAGGGGCTGCAGTTGTAGTTGTTGGGGCCTGCAGTTGTAGTTGTAGGGGCTGCAGTTTGTAGTTGTTGGGGCTGCAGTTGTTGTAGTTGGGGTTGCAGTTGTGGTTGTTGGGGCTTGCAGTTGTAGTTGTTGGGGTCTGCAGTGTGGTAGTTGGGGCAGCAGAGTGGTTGTTGGGGCTGCAGTTGTAGTTGTTGGGGTGGCAAGTTGTGGTAGTCTGGGGCAGCAGTTAAGTTGTTGTGTGGCTGCAGTTTGTAGTTAGTGGCTGCAGTTGTTGTAGTGGGGGCTGTATGTTAGCTTGTGTTTTAGGGGCTGCAGTTGTAGTTTTTGGGGCTGCAGTTTGTTGTAGTTGGGGTTGCAGTTGTTGTTGTTGGGGCTGCAGGTTTGTAGTTGTTGGGGCTGCAGTTGTTGTAGTGGGGTTTTAGTGGGCAGTGGTTGTTTGTTGGGGCTGCAGTGTAGTTGTTTGGGATTGCAGTTGTTTTGTAGTTGGGGCAGGCAGTTGTTGTTGGGGTCTGCAGTTGTGTAGTTGTTGGGGTTTGCAGTTGTTGTAGTTGGGGCAGCAAGTTGTTGTTTGTGGCTGCAGATTGTTGAGTTGTGGCTGCAGTTGTTGTAGTGGGGGCTGTAAGTTGTTGTTGTAGGGGCTTGCAGTTGTGTTGTGGGGCTGCAGTTGTAGTTGTAGGGGGCTGCAAGTTGTAGTTGTATGGGCTGGTTGAGTTGTTGTAGACGGGCTGTATTTGTTGTTGGGGCTGCAGTTGTAGTTGTGGCTGCAGTGGGTAGTTGTGGCTGCAGTTGTAGTTGTTTGTGGCTCGCAGTTGATTGTAGTTGTGGCTGCAGTTGTTGTAGTTGTGGGGCTGCAGTGTTGTAAGTTGTGGCTGCAGTTGTTGGGGCGGCAGTTGTGTAGTTGGGGTGTGTAGGTTGTTGTTGTTGGGGCTTGCAGTTGTTGTAGTCGGGCTTGTAAGTTTGTTGTTAAGGCTGCCAGTTGTAGTTGTTGGGGGGGGGGCTAAAGTGTAGTTGTTGGGGCTGCCGTTGTGAGTTGTTGGGCATTGCAGTTGTTGTTGTTGGGGGCTGCAGTTGTAGTTGTTGGGGTTGCAGTGTTGTTGTTGGGGCTGCAGTTGTAGTTGTTGGGGTTGCAGTTGTTGTAGTTGGGGGCTGCAGTTGTAGTTGTTGGGGCTGCAGTTGTTGTAGTTTGGGGCTGCAGTTGTTGTTGTTGGGGCTGCAGTTGTAGTTGTTGGGGTTGCAGTTGTTGTTGTTGGGGCTGCAGTTGTAGTTGTTGGGGTTGCAGTTGTTGTAGTTGGGGCAGCAGTTGTTGTTGGGGCTGCAGTTGTGTAGTTGTTGGGGTTGCAGTTGTTGTAGTTGGGGCAGGCAGCAGTTGTTGTTGTGGCTTGCAGTTGTAGTTTGTGGCTGCAGTTGTTGTAGTGGGGGCTGTAGTTGTTGTTGTTGGGGCTGCAGTTGTAGTTGTAGGGGCTGCAGTTGTAGTTGTTGGGGCTTCAGTTTGTTAGTTGTAGGGGCTGCAGTTGTAGTGTTGGGGCTGCAGTTGTTGTAGTTGGGGTTTGCAGTTGTTGTTGTTGTGTTGGGGCTGCAGTTGTAGTTGTTGGGGTTGCAGTTGTTGTAGTATGGGGCAGCAGTTGTTGTTGGGGGCTGCAGTTGTAGTTGTTGGGGTTGCAGTTGTTGTAGTTGGGGCAGCAGTTGTTGTTGTGGCTGCAGTTGTAGTTGTGGCTGCAGTTGTTGTAGTGGGGGCTGTAGTTGTTGTTGTAGGGGCTGCAGTTGTAGTTGTTGGGGCTGCAGTTGTAGTTGTAGGGGCTGCAGTTGTAGTTGTTGGGGCTGCAGTTGTAGTAGGGGCTGCAGTTGTAGTTGTTGGGGCTGTAGTTGTTGTAGACGGGGCTGTAGTTGTTGTTGGGGCTGCAGTTGTAGTTGTGGCTGCAGTTGTAGTTGTGGCTGCAGTTGTAGTTGTTGTGGCTGCAGTTGTTGTAGTTGTGGCTGCAGTTGTTGTAGTTGTGGCTGCAGTTGTAGTTGTGGCTGCAGTTGTTGGGGCGGCACTTGTTGTAGTTGGGGTTGTAGTTGTTGTTGGGGCTACAGTTGTTGTAGTCGGGGCTGTAGTTGTTAAGGCTGCAGTTGTAGTTGTTGGGGCTGAAGTTGTAGTTGTTGGGGCTGCAGTTGTAGTTGTTGGGATTGCAGTTGTTGTTGTTGGGGCTGCAGTTGTAGTTGTTGGGGTTGCAGTTGTTGTTGTTGGGGCTGCAGTTGTAGTTGTTGGGGTTGCAGTTGTTGTAGTTGGGGCTGCAGTTGTAGTTGTTGGGGCTGCAGTTGTTGTAGTTGGGGCAGCAGTTGTTGTTGTTGGGGCTGCAAGTTGTAGTTGTTGGGGTTGTAGTTGTTGGGGCTGCAGTTGTAGTTGTTGGGGGCTGCAGTTGTTGTAGTTGAGGCAGCAGTTGTTGTTGGGGCTGCAGTTGTAGTTGTTGGGGTTGCAGTTGTTGTAGTTGGGGCAGCAGTTGTTGTTGTGGCTGCAGTTGTAGTTGTGGCTGCAGTTGTTGTAGTGGGGGCTGTAGTTGTTGTTGTTGGGGCTGCAGTTGTAGTTGTAGGGGCTGCAGTTGTAGTTGTTGGGGCTGCAGTTGTAGTTGTAGGGGCTGCAGTTGTAGTTGTTGGGGCTGCAGTTGTTGTAGTTGGGGTTGCAGTTGTTGTTGTTGGGGCTGCAGTTGTAGTTGTTGGGGTTGCAGTTGTTGTAGTTGGGGCAGCAGTTGTTGTTGGGGCTGCAGTTGTAGTTGTTGGGGTTGCAGTTGTTTGTAGTTGGGGCAGCAGTTTGTTGTTGTGGCTGCAGTTGTAGTTGTGGCTGCAGTTGTTGTAGTGGGGGCTGTAGTTGGTTGTAGGGGCTGCAGTTAGTTGTTGGGGCTGCAGTTGTAGTTGTAGGGGCTGCAGTTGTAGTTGTTGGGGCTGCAGTTGTTGTAGTTGGGCTGCAGTAGTTGTCAGGGCGGCAGTTGTTGTTGTTGGGGTTGTAGTTGTTGTTGGGGCTGCAGTTGTAGTTGGGGATTGCAGTTGTAGTTGTTAAGGCTGCAGTTGTAGTTGTTGGGGCTGAAGTTGTAGTTGTTGGGGCTGCAGTTGTTGTTGTTGGGATTGCAGTTGTTGTTGTTGGGGCTGCAGTTGTAGTTGTTGGGGTTGCAGTTGTTGTTGTTGGGGCTGCAGTTGTAGTTGTTGGGGTTGCAGTTGTTGTAGTTGGGGCTGCAGTTGTAGTTGTTGGGGCTGCAGTTGTTGTAGTTGGGGCAGCAGTTGTTGTTGTTGGGGCTGCAGTTGTAGTTGTTGGGGTTGCAGTTGTTGTTGTTGGGGCTGCAGTTGTAGTTGTTGGGGTTGCAGTTGTTGTAGTTGAGGCAGCAGTTGTTGTTGGGGCTGCAGTTGTAGTTGTTGGGGTTGCAGTTGTTGTAGTTGGGGCAGCAGTTGTTGTTGTGGCTGCAGTTGTAGTTGTGGCTGCAGTTGTTGTAGTGGGGGCTGTAGTTGTTGTTGTTGGGGCTGCAGTTGTAGTTGTAGGGGCTGCAGTTGTAGTTGTTGGGGCTGCAGTTGTAGTTGTAGGGGCTGCAGTTGTAGTTGTTGGGGCTGCAGTTGTTGTAGTTGGGGTTGCAGTTGTTGTTGTTGGGGCTGCAGTTGTAGTTGTTGGGGTTGCAGTTGTTGTAGTTGGGGCAGCAGTTGTGTTGTTGGCGCTGCAGTTGTAGTTGTTGGGGTTGCAGTTGTTGTAGTTGGGGCAGCAGTTGTTGTGTGTGGCTGCAGTTGTAGTTGTGGCTGCAGTTGTTGTAGTGGGGGCTGTAGTTGTTGTTGTAGGGGCTGCAGTTGTAGTTGTTGGGGCTGCAGTTGTTGTAGTTGGGGTTGCAGTTGTTGTTGTTGGGGCTGCAGTTGTAGTTGTTGGGGTTGCAGTTGTTGTAGTTGGGGGCAGCAGTTGTTTGTTGGGGGCGCAGTGTAGTTGTTGGATTGCAGTTGTTGTAGTTGGGGCAGCAGTTGGTTGTTGTGGCTGCAGTTGTAGTTGTGGCTGCAGTTGTTGTAGTGGGGGCTGTAGTTGTTGTTGTAGGGGCTGCAGTTGTAGTTGTTGGGGCTGCAGTTGTTGTTGTTGGGGCTGCAGTTGTTGTAGTAGGGGCTGCAGTTGTTGTAGTTGGTGGCAGCAGTTGTTGTTGGGGCTGGCGCAGTTGTAGTTGCAGTTGTTGTAGTTGGGGCAGCAGTTTGTGTTGTGGCTGCAGTGTAGTGTTGTGGCTGCAGTTGTTTTTGGGGCTGTAGTTGTGTTGTGTAGGGGCTGCAGTTGTAGTTGTTGGGGCTGCAGTTGTTGTTGTTGGGGCTGCAGTTGTTGTAGTAGGGGCTGCAGTTGTAGTTGTTGGGTTTTGCAGTTTGTTGTAGTCTGGGCAGCAGTTGTTGTTGTGGCTGCAGTTGTAGTTGTGGCTGCAGTTGTTGTCGTGGGGCTTTTTAGTTCGTGTGTTGTAGGGGCTGTAGTTGTTGTTGGGGCTGCAGTTGTAGTTGTTGGGGCTGTAGGTGTTGTAGACGGGGCTGCAGTTGTTGTGGTTGGGGCTGCAGTTGTAGTTGTTGGGGCTGCAGTTGTAGTTGTTGGGGCTGCAGTTGTTGTAGTTGGGGCTGCAGTTGTAGTTGTTCCTTCAGTTGTAGTTGTGGCTGCAGTTGTTGTAGTTGTGGCTGCAATTGTTGTAGTTGTGGCTGTAGTTGTAGTTATTGGGGCTGTAGTTGTTGTTGGGGCTGCAGTTATAGTTGGGGCTGCAGTTGTTGTAGTTGGGGCTGCACTTGTAGTTGTTGGGGCTGCAGTTGTCGTTGTTGGGGCTGCAGCTGTTGTAACTGGGGCTGAAGTTGTGGTTGTTTGGGCAGCAGTTGATGTTGTTGGGGCTGCAGTTATTGTAATTGGGGCTGCAGTTGTAGTTGTTGGGGCAGCAGCTGTAGTTGTGGCTGTAGTTGTAGTTGTTGTGAAAGCAGTTGTTTGGGCTGCAGTTGTTGTTTGGGCTGCAGTTATTGGGAGTGCAATTGTTGTGGCTGAAGTTGTTATTGCTGCAGTTGTTGTTAGGGATGCAGTTGTTGCAGCTGCAGTTGTGGTGGTTGCAGTTGTTGGGGCTGAGGCTGCAGTTGATGTCACCACTGGGACAGCAGTTGCTGTGCCAAAAGATGTTGTTGGGGCTGTAGTTGTAGTTGTTGGTGCTTCATTTGTGGTCATAAAAATAAAATATATCAAATTCTGATTTGCATATATTTGCTCATGTGACATTACAAGCATTAGTAGAGTAGAAAGCAGTGACGTCAGGGGAGGCAAGTGAGGCCAGGCCTCACTTGCCTTCATGCAAATAAAGAAAATATATAATGATAACATAATATAAATTGTGATTCACTCAGTCATTTGTAATAAAAGTTATTTTTTTATCGAATTTCCTCATTTTTTATCGTATTGTATTTAAAATCGCAGACTTTTCGCTATTTTTCATGTAAATCCTTGGTGGCGCTTGATAGCGAAGCCGGTGAGGCCGCAGCGATCTTGGTCTCCCCTGGGATTGCGCAATCCCATGTTAACTGCGCTGGCTTCCATTCTGTGAATGCATCTTCCTGTCTCTAGATCATAAATTCAATTGTTCAAACAGTTATGAACTGATTTTCCACAATTAAATATATGTGGATTACGAATTGTGTTTTGGTCATCAAACTGTGTGCGGGTAACATGTTTTCGTGCTGCTGCGCGATCATAAAAGCCAAAGCACTGGTTGTAGATGAGGCAGACAGTTCCTTGGCCTCTAGGCAGGGGGCGCTCAAGGGGCACCGGTCGTTATCCCAAAACTGTAGAGTGACAGCCATAGACATAATAGAAGAGCAGACGTGTCGTTGGGCAGGTTCTGCCTATGCTGCAATGCGTCAGAGCGTCCGCCATGTTAAATGTGGCAAATCTGCAGTTACTCACTTAAACAGTATCACAGGGACTTTAATCTCAGAATATACTTTGTATTTGTAATATTTTTATTTTTGCAATATTACAAGTTTCTTTTCGTATCCCTTTAGCTTCATTCTCCTGAATTTATTCTTGTAAAGAATAAAAATAATTAAAATAATCTAACCTGGCCTCCGAGGGCATTCGACCGTGTCCCCCGAGGGATCCTGTGGGGGGAACTCCGGGAGTATGGAGTACCGGACCCTTTAATAAGGGCTGTCAGGTCTCTGTATGACAGGTGTCAGAGTCTGGTCCGTATTGCCGGCAGTAAGTCGGACTCGTTTCCGGTGAGAGTTGGACTCTGCCAAGGTTGCCCTTTGTCACCGATTCTATTCATAACTTTTATGGAAAGAATTTCTAGGCGCAGCCAAGGTGTTGAGGGGATCCGTTTTGGTGGTCTTAGGATTGCGTCTCTGCTATTCGCGGATGACGTGGTCCTATTGGCTTCATCAGGGTGTGATCTACAGCTGTCACTGGAGCAGTTCTCAGCCGAGTGCGAAGCGGCCGGGATGAAAATCAGTGCCTCCAAATCCGAGACCATGGTCTTGAACCGGAAAAGGGTAGAGTGCCTTCTCCGGGTTGGGGAGAATGTGCTGCCCCTAGTGGAGGAGTTCAAGTATCTTGGGGTCTTGTTCACGAATGAGGGGAAGATGGAGCGGGAGATCGACAGGCCGATTGGTGCAGCGTCTGCTGTGAAGCTGGCGCTGTACCGATCCGTTGTGGTTGACGTGCGAACCTGCGCCCATCAACGCGTCTACGTATATGATGTCTATGGTGACAGCAAGTTATGGTTGTATTATTAGTGAGTTATGCTAAAGAAGTAAAGCACTAAAAAGACTCTAAACATACAGCCGGAACAGGACTGATCAAGGACGTCTTTCCTCCCTGGCAGTGAGCTTCATTCAGACTGAGAGACTTTTAAAACTGAAGAAGATAAAGAGAACTTTTACCGGAAAATGACCGATATTTTTGTTCAGAAAGAGCGCTGCATGGACTTTATTTATAAGTAGAGGTAAGACAGCGATAATTACTCATGTTTTGTTTTTGTAATGAAATGTGTGTAATGTGTGTTATATTTTAAGAATGTGTTACAAATGCAGAAATCCATCATAACTTATAAACTGTTACCAATCAAATGAGAAATAATTTATCATTCTTCCATCAAAGAATCAATATTTTTTCCTTGTATCTTGGTGAATTGATTTGGCTCAATCAATCTCCTTCAGCACTTTGCAATGAGTCTACTATGTAGAGTGTATATATTTGTAAATCTGAATATTTGATAGTTTTTAACTATTACCTAGTCTATAAAAAGTCTTTACTAATGTTCATCATAATCATCACAACAAAAATATATTTGATAAGAACAAATATAGAATTTATTGTGAATATTTACCCTGTCCCAAAGTTGCATGAATATATCCAAGAAAGCATAAGAAGCCAACGATTTTCTTGTCCATGATTAAGAGTGCTATCCTTTACACCTGTCACTGTACAGACAGATAATCTCTGTTGATGCACCTGGTTAAATTTGTGAAACTCTCCTTCCCCTTTAAGGGAGTGGCCTTGAGTGGTGTTTTGTTCTTTTATCCTAAAAACCCAAGTAAGCTAGGTTTTGTATGTGAGAAAGAGACAATTTAAAGCAAATATATAAATATACCACAAAGCTGAAAAAGTATGTACAATGAATCAAAATGATCCAAGTAAATCATGTCTTTAATGACTGCCTATTTTCAATGTAATTATTTTTTACATTTTATGTTCTAAGTTTTTGAAATGATTTGTTAACCAATTAAGCAGATTAGATTTATAAATTAATAACAGCATGTGAAATAAAATAACATTTTACTGTGAGTTATGAAGAATATTTATGTGATTTCCGCTAAATTAGTGCCATGAATAATGTTTTTTATATACTTTTTAATGATACATCAGAATCAAAATCACAAATACGTTAATAATCCCAGAGGGAAAATCCCACTTACTAGACAATTTTTCAACAATGTAGATGTTAATTTTATTTTTCATAACCTAATCAACTAATAGTAATGGGATTGCAAGATAAAATAACCTTATGGGGAAAAAAAGGAATAAAAGTTTTATCTCATTGCAATCATGAAACTATTTTTAGAGGTTTATAATGCACAGGTTTACATTTTTTTTTAGTTTACTGTTGAAAAGGCAACCAGATTTAAACAACCCTTTCTTAAAGCTTGAAAATCAGCCACCGATACTTGCCTGGTGCCTTTTAACAATCAACTGCTTGAATGAATAAGAAACAACAACCTAAAAGTCAACCATTTATCATTATAAGAACACTTGCACCAGAAAACATTTATTTATTTTTTGATATAGTACAATTTATTGAAAGATTAAATAATAAACCCAGGTTGTGGTGTATAAAATTCCCTCTCAGGTTTTTTAATACAAAGCTACCAGCATCATTTTTTCCTCTTCTAAGCTATCATTAAGCTTTGTAAGCAAAGTTGTTACTGGAAATCTGAGGTGAGGCTGTCCAACAGGTTCTTATTAACCTGGGTATTTCAGTTCCCATTCTTTTCTTATCCATGACATCAGATACCAAATATGCATTCCTTCTGATGTTGACTGAAGCGATCTTTGTATCATATCAACGTTTACTTCTGCCTAGTAGTTAAAACAGTTTGAAGCTGCCCAGCCAGAGTCCTGAGTTGAACTGATAGAATCTGTGGAGAGACCCAAAGGTGAAATGGATGGCAAGGACACTCCAACCTCAGGGACCTGGAGCTTATCACTAAAGATGGGTAAATTGTCAGATATCCAGGAAAAAATATGGCATTGCATGATTAAGAGTGGATACTAAAAAAAGGAGAAAATGGTCTAATGAATGAGAAATACAGGCCTTAAAGTAAACTTTGGTTTTGGTAGGTAACTGAATATGTGCCTAACAGAAGCAAGACTCTTTCAACGCCTGACTACTGTTTGAGTAATATAACAATTAAAAAGGAAATACATTTCTGGAGGATTTAAATAGTAGTATTTGAAAGTCGAGAAGGGGAAAAAAATAAATAACATACAAAGTGCTGGGCAATTAAATGGTTGGGGGTGACAAGACATTTCCTGTTTCTGAGATTTTCTGCTTCTGCTTGTGAAAATTACTTGCTTTGAAAGCTTACTTCTGAACAGTATCTGAGTATCGGAGAGATCTAGATACAATTTTAAACTAGTCGAGCCAGAACAATCTATATCTAAAAAGGCAAGTCAAATCAAACACTTGATTAACTCAATAAGTCAGATAAGCAAAGTACTGAGGATAATACTGAGAACCCAGGCATGCACTGGGAGAACATGCAAACTCCATGCAGAAAGACCCAAGGTGGACTTGAACCCAGGACCTTCTTGCTGCAAGGCAGCAGTGCTAACCACTGTGTAGCAGTCCTTGGGCCAGTTCTCTTTACTATATACATGCTTCCATGGGATTAATTTCCACGGTTATGCTGGTGACATTCAGCTATATTTATCCATAAATCCTGATCAATTAAATCAATTACTTCAACTACAGGCATGTCTTGATTACATCAAAAGCTGGATGACTTTAAATTTTCTGCATTTAAATTCTGACAAGACGGAAGTTGTAATTTAAAAAAAATAAACTTCTTAATCAATCACTTAATCTGTATGGCATTAAATTGGCCTCTGGTCATAAAGTAAAAACCATTGGTGTTATTTCTGACCATGACATATCATATAAATACCATATTAAACAGGTTTCCTTTTTTCACCTCGGGAATATCGCCAAAATTAGAAACATTCTGTCCAGGAGTGATGCTGAAAAACTGGTCCGTGCATTTGTTACTTCAAGGCTGGACTATTGTAATTCTTTACTATCAGGAAGTCCACAAAATGCTGCAGCAAGAGTTCTGATGATATTTCTTCCCTGCATTGGCTTCCTGTTAAATCAAGAATAGAATTTAAAATTCTTCTTCTAACGTATAAAGCCCGTAATAATCAAGCTCCATCATATATCAGAGCTCTGATTACCCCGTATGTTCCTAACAGAGCACTTCACTCTCAGACTGCAGGTCTGCTGGTGGTTCCTAGAGTCTCTAAAAGTAGAATGGGAGGCAGATCCTTTAGCTATCAGGCTCCTCTCCTGTGGAACCAACTCCCAGTTTTGGTCCGTGAGGCAGACACCCCGTCTACTTTTAAGAAAACTTTCCTTTTTGACAAAGCTTCTAGTCAGAGTGGCTCATGTTACCCTGAGCTACCTCTATAGTTATGCTGCTATAGCCTTAGGCTGCTGGAGGACATCAGGGCCTATTTCTCTCACTCTGCTGAGTTCTCCTACTGTTCGCCAATTTGCATTGTTTGTTGTTATTTCAGCTTTTACCTTTTTGTTCTCTGTCATTTTTATTTCTTCATAGAAGGTACACCTGGTCTGGCGTTCTGTTAGCTGTGACATCATCCAGGGGAGACAGATCATCCACTATTACCATCTAACATAGAAAGTACTCCTGGGTCAATGTGAGCTTCTGTGCTTTCTGTCTCTCTGCTCTGTCTTCTCTAAGCCCCAGTGGGTCGAGGCAGATGAGCGTTCACACTGAGCCTGGTTCTGCTGGAGGTTTTTCCCTCCCGTTAAAGGGGAGTTTCCCCTCCACTGTAGCTTCATGCTTGCTCAGTATGAGGGATTGCTGCAAAGCCATCAACAATGCAGACGACTGTCCACTGTGTCTCTACGCTCTTTCAGGAGGAGTGAATGCTGCTTGATGCAATATACTGGGTTTCCTTGGAGAAGAAACTTTTTGATCAATCTGTATAATTTGATTGAATTTGACTTAGTAAGGTGCCTTGAGATGACATGTATCATAAATTGGCGCTATATAAATAATTTTTTATTGAATTGAAGACATTATTATTAATTTTCACACAAAAAGAAGTTCAATGCCATGAGTGATTTAAAATATATATTGAATATTGGGGTATAATTTTTTTTTTTGGGTGACAAAAATCTTGCTTATTTGATTATTAGATTTAACTTCACAAAATTGCCACTATGGTTCCTAGTCACGACTTGTTTCTTTCAGCTCATAATGATGTAACACAACGTGAGCATGCGCACTGGGTCGGGACAGTATCAGCTACGGTGTCACATTTTGAGTATTTGAACAACTCTTGCTGCAAAATGTAGCGATTTTTCTGGCTTGTTTGAGTTGAAGGGGATATTTAGCCGATATACTGTCTGTGTTTGGAAACATTACGACTCGTTTCCAGGATAGCAAGCAGCACAACCTGCACATCGCGTAGCGTTAGCATTTTCCGGCTGTTAGCCTAACGGCGCAACGCGACGCTGTAGCTTAAATTTACGAACATTTGCCCGTCTTTGTTTCCGAAAGACTCCTTCACGCAGGCGTGTTTTTAGCGGGCCGTCTGCGGGGATATGTCGGCTCTGGGGAGAAATGTGACGGCGGCGGCGGTGTGAGGAAGACCCGAGGATGGACAGAGACTTGTTGAGCCAGTGTCTGGTCCATCACGGAGAGTCGCTGCTGAACAGGCTGAAATGTGAGCAGGCGGAAAACCCAGACTTCCAGGCGCTGGTGGCTGACCTGAGCAAAGCCACGCACGACGCAAGGTACGCACCGTTTCACGCAGAGTGGCCACAATTCAACACGTTTTAGTCACGCAAAGTGCCACTCCGGCGTTAGCGCTGGGCTAAAATGGCTAATTTCACAGCTGGCTGCCTTTTGATCCGCTCATGTTAACCATGTAAAAAATACTTAAATTAATCAAAGCAGGGCTGGATTAGTTGGACTCTATAATCTAAAGTAAACCCACCCTTCATTTTTCACCTGCTTGTCTGAAGTGGGCTGGAGGAGGGGTGCCCACACTGCAAAAAGGGAACTAAAAGTTACATTTCCCTAAATTATTGTATTTTTCCCTGATTTGAGCAGGTAAATAAGACTACACTGCAAAAACTGAATTAAAAAATATGTTAACTTTCTTGAAATTAGTGTATTTGTCCTTGATTTAAACAGCTAAATAAGACTATCTGCCAATGGAATGAGTATTTTTACCTTTAAAATAAGATTATTAGACATACTGCACTTGAAATAAGATGGAGATGAATTGTTCCTGTTTTAAGTGCAAAACTCTTATTCCATTGGCAAATGCACTGCAAAAACATGACTAAAAATAAGTAAAGTTTAAATGATCTGCCAATGCAATAAGAGTTTTGCACTTAAAATCTCATCTCCACCTTATTTGAAATGCAGTTTATCTAATTATCATATTTTAGGTGTAAAAATACTGATTCCATTGGCAGATCATCTTATTTACCTGCTCTAATTAAAGACAAATACACTAATTTCAAGAAAGTTTTACTTATTTTTTAATTCAGTTTTTTGCAGTGTAGTCTTATTTACCTGCTCAAATCAGGGAAAAATACACTAATTTAGGACAATTTTACTTTTAGTTCCCTTTTTGCAGTGTGGGCACCCCTCTTACCTTCAGAGATCTTCAGCTCATTGTAGGTAAGGCAGGGGTGTCGAACACCAATAAAACAGTTAAACAAATGTGCAAAAGAAATCAAAAACACAACAAATACAAGGAAAACATTATGACACAGATATTAACTCTGGGTTGGAAAGCCAATGAGAAATTGTGTTTTTAAAGGAGTTTAACAACAGAAAGAAACGGGGCCTTCCTGACCATCAGCTGCAGCTCATTCCACAGTTTAGGAGCCAGAGCTGTAAAGGCTCCGTCTCCTTTTGATTTATACAAAGTTTTAGGAACTGCTAAAAGCATCTGGTCAGACTCTCCTGATCCATAAATCCATAAAGAGCGTGGCTTTATTTGCTCAGCTCTTTCTTTGCCACTGCAGGCCGCATTAAGGTCCACATCTTTATCCGTATATCCACCTCCTGCTCTGTTTTGCCATCATTCGTAACCAAGCCGCATGGCTGACCCCAGTCCTGAAGGGAACGGAGCCTCCTTTTTCCTGAGGCAAACCCTGATCTCTACGCGCTGGGCTGGCAGAACCTCTTGGCTTATGCATTTTAACAAAAATCTGCACAAAAACAAAAGACAAAATATGCTATCCTAGAAACGGCTCTTATATACAAGGACTAAATGGCCCCAGAAAAGCATCCCAGGGACCCCTCCTCCATCAGCAGCCTCCCACTAATGCCTCATAGTCATCAGGCCATTTTCAGATCCACTAAATACATTTCGGCATGATCTAAGCAAAACCTTTCTAAGTCATAAATTGAATATTTGCTAAGAACAAGTCAAAATGCTCTAAGACTTGAGTATTTCAGATTGGAAAACGCTCCCAGTAACATGGGAGTAATCATTCAACAATTTCCCCCTGGGATTATTAAAGTATGTCTGATTCCTGATTCCTTTAAGAGACCTTACCAACAGACTAACAACACAAAAACGACATCATTTATGTGACCAGTCGGATCAAACAATAAATTTATTAGAAAAATCAGAACAGCTGCAGATCAACCGAGGAACTCATTCAACTCAAAAGAAGAAAACTCAAAAGAAATGTAAGAAAAATAGTTTTTTTTTAAAACACTCTAAATCAAAAAAGCCGCCATGATTGATTTATTTATTTATTTTTTCTTTTAAAGCCTCATGCAACAATTCAACCCGGGTGTGATTATGATGTTGACAAGGCAGGAATAATCTGTAAAAAATAAATAAATAAAAGAAAATGAACCTTGGAAGTGGTCGGTGGGTTTGGAAAGTTTAAAGCCATCTGTTTGTTTTTTGTCAATTAGAAATAACAGCAATAAATGAACCTGAAGCTAAAACCAATAAATCATTCATGAAATAATACGTCATGGTTTCTAAGCTGTAAACATTAACATGTTTGGTGTCGATGTGAAACTTCTATTGAATCTGGGAAACCCTTTTAGACCACAAGTGGATCTCAGTTAATGACATCAAATGGAAATGAAGTCCAGAAAAAAAACAATTGTAGTTTATTTTAAAGCCTTCGTTAACAAAATGAGTTAATTTTTCCAGTTAATAGATTTAAAGTGTTCAGTCTAGCCCTAATAAACGGTATGCAGCAATGAAACTACCGCACCCTGAAACCTATTATGTTGTTTTTTCCTCATTATCTTTTTAATAGCTGCCAGTATCTGAGCCAATGCAGATTCACCTGTCAGTAATGTCGCTTTATTCTGTCTCAGATCCGCCCGACATGAGATGTTCAATGAACATCTCATGTCTCATTGTTCATGTAAACCTCAGCAGTGCTGAGTCAGCACGTTAGAAAATAAGCCACTCCTTGAAAAACAAGTTTTCATTTAAATATGGCATTTCTGATTTGTTTTGTTTAAATGTACATATTTCTCCTTGAACTTTGAGTCTGCAAGCTGACAAACTGGCAGCTGAGTGATGGACTGGTTCCTTTCATATTCTGCTGTGACCCAGTTTGCCTGAAAGCTGCTGACTGGATGTTTTTTTTTTTTTTTGCTCTCCTGTGAGAAGCTGTGCAGACGAGAGCGACAGTCCGCTGGTGAAGCAGTTCATCGCCAGGAAGGCCGACATCCTCTTCTGCCCGGCGTGGAGGACCGCCAACCCGCCACCGCAGGATGATGAGGAGGAGGAAGATGGAGGTGTGTGTCTGCTGGCAAATTAACCCACAACCTTCCTTTGGATGCCAGAAACCTTTCAAACAACGAATTATTGATCCCACAGGATAAAAAAAAAAAATCACAGAAAACAGAAGATTAAATGTTTATAATTGAACTAGCGTCATCATCAGGTGTTGGATAAACTCTGCAGTTTAAATTGGAAAAAGTTTAATGGCATCCCTTATTCCATATTTAGCATAAATCAGGCTTTGGGGTTTGGAGACGGCCTTATGTTACTTTTAACATCAGGACGTGTAATCTGTTTCCTGAACTCGTCGAGCAGGTTCTCACCTCTGCTTTCTCTAGTCTGGGCACTTTCAGCTTCAGGGTACTTTTAATGCTATTTAGATTTAAACGCATTATGCAAGGATTAATAGTCTCTTTAGAGACGCCAACAACTCCGTCTGACCCGTCCTATTTTTACTAGACTTGCGTTACATATTTAAGCCGTACATTTGCTTCCAGTAAAACCAGTTCTTAGGAGACTAATGAATATTTTCCAACTTGCAAAGCTGCCATCAAATTTGTCTGCGTCCATATTTTTAAAGTAGCAACTGTTCTTTTTTTATTGAGTAATTCTCTGCAAAGTGATGAATACCAAGATAACAAACAAAACAAATGCGTGTGGGAAAAATACAAAAAAATCCATGGAGTAGTTTTTCATCAGAGTTTAATATCAATCAATTTAAGCTTCTGTAATATTGTCAAGTCAGTATTAGAGAGGGTTGTTAATCAGCGTCGGCTGCTCTGGTGTCGATGAAATTAACAACAGGCGAACTAAAGAGACGACCCAAAAACAGGAATGGTTCTGCAGGTGGAGGCCACAGACATTTTTCCCTCCTCATCTTTTAATCACTACTGGTACAACCAGGTTAAAAAAGCCGTCCAGCTGACTGAAACCCAGCAGAACATCTCTGGAACGTCGTGTTTAGATGATGAATGCATTTATGGTCAAAGGCTACGTTCACACTGCAGGCCTTAATGCTCAATTCTGATTTTTTTTGTGAAATCTGATTTTTTTTTTTTTTTTTTTTTTTCTGTGGTCGTTCACATTTCCAAATAAATGCGACTTGTATGTGATCTGAAATAAGATTAAGTGCAAAAATCTTATTTCATTGGCATTCATACAACTTAAGTGTCGCGCATGCGCAGTCGAGGACGCGATGACGTCACACGTAGCAAGCGTCCTCAGTGTTTGTGGAAGTAAACATGGATTATAATGCTGGCGCGCGTTTTGCGATCTTTAATTTCTTTTCTAACCAGAGCTTTCTCTCCATTGACTGCTCTCCTCATTGTTGTCCGCCATGGGTGTTGTTTTTTTTCCCCCACTTCTGCATAGCACACTGCAAAAACAGCACTAAAATAAGTTAAAATCTTTTTGAAATTAGTGTATTAGTACTTTATTTGAGTAGGTAAATAAGATAATCTGCCAATGGAATAAGATTTTTGAACTTAAAATAGGAAGAACTCCTCTCCATCAACTTATTTCAAGTGCAGTTTATCTAATTATCATATTTTAGGGGTAAAAATACTCATTCCATTGGCAGATAATCTTATTTACCTGTTCAAATCAAGGACAAATACACTAATTTTAAGAAAATGTTACTTATTTTTATTTTTTTTTTGTCAGTGTTTTTTGCAGTGCAGGACGCAGATTAGTGACGTACAGGTCGGATTAATGTGACCTGGCCGTACAGACACAGGTTACATTAGAAATAAATCATATGCGTATCGGATTCAGGACCACATATCCAAGTGATATGGGTCGCATTTGAAAAAATACAATCCCTGTTGTTCAGACCATCATGAAAAGATCAGATCCAGGTCGCATATGGGCAAATAAAATCGGAGTTGGGTCACATCAGGCTGCAGTGTTAGCGTAGCCTAAACGCGTGCGTGCTCTTTCAGAACCGTACGCCATCATGCCGCCGGCGGAGCTGTTCATGGAGCTGCCGTATGAGGAGAGGAGATCTATGATCTACAGGGACCTGGAGAGAGGAGACGTCGTGGTGGGACGGATCAACAACATCAGGGAGTATGGCTTCTTCCTCACGCTGCTGTGCATGGCGGGAGGCCTGAAGAGAGACATCGAGGATCTGGAATTGTCCGTAAGTCCACACGGGAGACTTCTAGCCAAACCGGATTTGTCCATTTGCAGCCAGGCAGTATGAATTAGATTTGGATCCAGCAAAGAGGTGTTATGTTGCAGTTTCTTAAGCCCTGCAATAAAAAAAAAATACTATTATGATATATCTGGGCTGCGTTGTTCCACGTAGAACGCAGACCCGTTAGATACCATAAGAAATAACTTTTCTGTCCCACAATCCAGAAGTTGGAGATAAGTTAGAATATTATTGAAAAGTTAATTTATTTCGTTAACCAAATTGTGTGACCAAATAATTACACAGACTTTCAAACCATTTCTGTTAATTATGGCCATTTTTACTGACAGCTAATGAAAACAGAAAACTTAATATGAGAATATTACACCAAGCCAACAAAAGATTATTTTATTGCAGAAATGGACTTAATGAAAAGTATATTTAATACCTGCTTAAAGCACATCAAAAAGGGAACTAAAAGTAAGTTAAATTTTCTTGAAATTGGTGTATTTTCCTTCCTTTGAGCAGATAAATAAAATTATTTGCCAATGGAATGAGTATGTTGACCCCTAAAATAAGATAATTAGATATACAGCACTTTAAATACGATGATAGAAAAGAGTTTTTCCTATTTTAAGTGCAAAAATCGTATTTCATCAACAAATCTTATTTACCTGCTCAAATCTAAGAAAAATGCACGCATTTGAAGAACATTTTACTTTTAGTTCCCTTTTTGCAGGGAGGTTATTTTCAGTTTTAATCTGACATCATTTGAGCACATATTCTAATTTTCTAAACGTTCCCTGGTTGTTTTATGCTCTTTTCTCTTGTTTCTGCCTTTAGGCTCTTTGTCACATCAGGGAAATTCCCTCCACCAGCAGCCATGATGATCCTCTCTCCTACTATCAGATCGGGGACTTGATTAAAGGTGAGCGCCTTAAATAAATCATCAGCTTAAAAGTCACAGGCAGAAAAATAAATGCTGTATTTTTCAGGCTATGAGGCGCACTTAATATCCTTAAATTTTCTCAAAAATTGATGGTGCGCTTTATATATAATTACCATACTCTTGCATATTGCCTGAAATAGTTTTTCTTTGTTTTTCTTTCCTTTTTTAACTGCATCCAGATATTGTTGAGCACATCCTGGTTGGGTTGAATTCCTGTTCGGTGTAAAACAATATCGGCCCAGTTTTACATACTGGACCCATACCAATAGTAATACCGACAGATCGTGCATCCTTCTTCAATGTTGTTATTTCAGCCGCTGATATTATGTTATTATATATGTTTAACTCAATCATCTGGTTAAATCTGCAATGAGGGTCACAGGGAGGACTGATTATCCCTCCGATTTACGAGGAGTCCTTCCTCCGGCTCACACATGTTCACAGTATGAACTGCTAGCTTCTGTAAAATGGTGTAGAGCGGCCATTTGCAAACTTAATAATTATACACGTTCATTCCTCCCTACCTGCATCAGATTATTACATAGGGTAGGCATATAGTACGTGGATGTATGAAGGCTATGTAGATGATTTGGTTTGCTGTGTTGGTGGTTTGTTGTTGGCATATCTGTGGTTTTTATTGAGCTGTACATGTTGTTTCTGCACTTTCTGTAGTTTAATGTGCAATATGTGTATTGAATGTTTGTTTATTGTATTTTATAGTGGCAGTTTTATGTAATCCTGTCTGTTTAGCACATGTCTAAGACAAATAATGTCTAATGTTTTCTGTCTTATAGAGCAAAAAAGGCTCTTTTCTTAATCTGCTTGTGTTTTTTTTTGCTCTGCAGCTGCTGTGAAAGACATTGATCGGTTCCAGGAGAAGATCACAGTGTCCCTCCATCAGGCCTCTCTTTCTCCCAACTTGGAGCACATCAAACTGGGCGTCATAGCCAGAGAGGATCTGCCCATACACTACAGGTAAAAACACTCGGGTGGCTCTGGAGCCCCGCTGGGTCGTTGGCCAGGACAGTTCACCCACCTTTTGGCTGCTGGCGGTGGTCAGAGGGCCCGGCGAGCGCTTTTGGGTCCTCAGGTATTAAAAACTCTAAAACTCTCTACAAGTATAGACGATTTACCATTTAACTATATAGGAAATGGCTTAGATAAAAATACATCAACAATCATTGAACCAGTCAGTCATGCTGCTGAACAGTGTCATGTTAATTGTGTCTATTGTCACCTTTACAAAGACTGGAAGAAATCTAAGTGCGGCACAAAAACAGTTTAAAAACTGGTAACATTTTAACGTGAAACAGATTATTTGACTGATCTGCACGTTTAGCTCTTTATCCGGACTCAAAATGCTGACGGTAGTTGTATGAGTTCCTGAACCTTGAACAATCTCTGTAGTAGAGCTGGACGATATAGAAAAAAAACCCCAACATATCGATAAAATAGAAATCATATTCTTCAATATCAATAATTATTATTTTTTTAATACTTTTTTTATTGAGCATCAGTGATACGTTATATAATTTCAATAACAAGAGACATGATACTCATATTTATATTTTAAGCCCCCCCCATCCCAAGAACATTTGACACCAATCCAGCAAGAGTAGATAATTGAAGGTAATACAAAAATAAACCAGAACAGTAAAAAAAAAAAAAATCATATATATATATATATATATATATATATATATATATATATATATATATATATATATATATAATTAGGGCTGGGCAACGATTAAAATATTTAATCGCCCTGATTAATCGCGATTAATCGCGATTAATCGCATTGTATTTACAAACTCCAAGAATGAATTCAAAAGTAGTGTAAAGAGCACTTTTATTTTAATGTTCTGCTGCCATATGAACAAAAGTGTTGTAACATTTGTACCACTTATTTTATACTGGATATTTTCAACCCATCTATTGAATTTAGTGCACTAGTTGATCTTTTCTTCATAAGAGAACAAGCACTGCAGCCAAAATATGGCCTTTTTTGACCTGCTGTATATTAGCCAGTCCCTAAGCTTGATGTATCATGAAACTGTTGACCTTTTGGGTTTTGTGGTTTTTTATTTTATTATTACAATTTAATAATAATAATAATAATATTAATAATAATAATAATAATAATAATAATAATAATAATAATAATAATAATAATAATAATAATGTTATGTTCAGTGTTTTTTCGCTAATCCACCTCTTATATATTTCAATCCTTATGTAATTTTGTCTATGTTGTGTGCACCTGCCTGTTGCTTTAATCCTATAAATTTCCCCGTCGTGGATAAAAAAAGGATTAGCTAATGTTATCTTATCTTAAATAACACTTTTTAATATATGTACTAGGTTCTTTCAAGGTCTTAATTACATGTTATGTGTGGGCTCCAGTAACATCCATCCATCCATCCATCCATCCATCCATCCATCCATCCATCCATCCACTGATCTACCTGGATGTTCCCTGGAGGACTGAAACGCCTCAGTCAGAGACGTCTGTGGGTCTGTCGGGGCAATGAGAGAAGTTTCGTCTCCTCTCTCCGTTTCTGGGGCTCGACGTTTTCATGTTTTTTCACGTGCTTAGATAAATTTGTTGTGTTTCCACTTAAATGAACCGGCTTTTTACAAAACATACAGCTTGATTTCATTTACGGTATTAAAATAAAGCCAAACGGTGCTACTTCCTCTGTTCATGTTTTTTCGCTGCTGCGTTCTCTCTCAGCTGTTTGTGTATTAAGTTTGTGTGAGAGCTGAGTGCGCGGGCCAGGCTGAGCCTGCGTGCTGATTGGCTGGCGCCGCTGAGCCATGTAGAGGGGAGGGGGGGCGGGAGAGTGCTGCCGTGACAGCGCGCTGCAGTCAGCCTGCTGACTGACACTGACTGAAAGCATGATGTGAGCAACATGCGTTAATGCGCGATAAAATAAATATCGCCGTTAATAGTCTAATGAATTAACGCGAAATTAACGCGTTAACTTGCCCAGCCCTAATATATATATATATATATATATATATATATATATATATATATATATATATATATATATATATATATATATATATATATATATATATATAATTTTAATAAAAAAAGTAAATAGAATTTAAAAAAAAAAAAGGCTGTGCACCTTTTTTAAAAAGGCTGTGCACCTCACAAAACATGGTACACATGGGTTTAATCAATATCACAGATTCAAACGCAGGATGACTGCCAGAGGATCATTAAGTGGGCACAGTTTTAAGTTTACCTAAATGTGTCAATATCGGACCCCAGACAGAGAAAAATTTGTCCTTGGATCCCCTTAGAGTATATTTTATTTTCTCTAATTGTATGAAGTGTGTCAGGTCACTAAACCACAAAGACACAAATATCAATAATTATCAACAAATTCAGAGCAGCCCTGGGCATTGTATGCCGCTGCTTAATGACTTATTTTTAGATACAGACACAAACACTGAATTCAAACTCAACCCTCTATTCAACCAACTTTTTACCAAAACTGCAAGTTTTTAAAAATAGGAAAAAAATAACGTGTGTTCTCTGAACTCTTTGAAGGGGCGGAGCTTAGTTCCTGGGTCTGCGTTGTGATTGGCTGGGAGGATATAATGACTGTAATATTAGCCTACATGACTAAAATACAAAAGGAAGAAAAACATTTATTCTATTGAACTTTTTAATGACCCTTTTTCTATCATCATATCATATATCTGTTGTTATTGAATTATCGTCCAGCCCTACTCCATAGACATTTGGGTGTGTGGGTTGTAATACGTGCAGTTTGCGTTGGGGTTCAGTATTTTCTGCTTGTCGTTCAGGCGCAGCGTCAGCGCCGCCGCCTCCAGCGACTCGTACGACCGAATCCTGACGAGGTGCCACGGCTACGAAAACCCGTCCGTGGTGGAGTACCTGCTGCAGAAGGTGGGAATCAGCGACACCAATCCCCCGTCGATGATGCGAGGGTTGCAGTGGTGAGTTTGGGGTCTTAAAAAAAAAAAAGCAGCTTTAAGTTTCTGTCATGTTTAACGTTGGTAGCGGAGGGTGAGACTCTGCAGTCGCTGAAGGAATCCGCCTGAAATTATTTGTACTTCCTTGAGCTGCGGTTTCCTGATAATGGCATAGCGACACATGCCAATTAGATATAAAAAAACAACAACAATTATGTAATATTAAAAAAAAATAACAACCTCGAGTGCAGTTAAACTGCATATTTCTCATTACTGTGACGTTGTTTGATTTGTGCTTTGCTTCCTACTAGTTCAACCTTTTAGGAAGCTTTCTGACCGTTTTGTTTGACCTTTTCTCTTCACAGTAAACTTTTCCAGGAGGAGGATTTTGCTTCTGCGATCAGAAAGAAGCAGTCTGCAACCTGGGCCTTGAAGTGGTAACACCAACCTGCTAAATCTTTATACAACCATCAATGCTGCAGAAGTATTTTCCCCGGCCGCCTGTCTGACTCTTCTTTGCTCTGGGCGCCAGCGTCCGCGCAGGTGTGGACCACTTCAAGCACGGCCGCCATGTGGAGGCCATGAACGAATACAACAAGGCGCTGGAGATCGATGCTAATAACGTGGAAGCGCTGGTGGCGCGAGGAGCTCTGTGAGTTTTCACTGTGTTTGCGTTTTCCTTGTGTGTCAAAGATCCGATCGCTGTTAAGATCCGGAGATTGTGTCTGATTGTGCGACCCAAATTCCTCGTCTGTTTACACAAATAAAAGCCGGTTGTGGTGCTGAGGTTGTTCAGCGGTTATTCAGTTAAAATATGAGGAAGAACATTTTTAACTCCACTGCTCATCAGATTAGAATCTAAAGAAATTAGATTCTACACTAGAGCTGGGTCATTTAGCCAAAAATCAGAATTGTGGTTTATTTCAACAATTTAATTTGGACTTTTCTCTGCATTAACCACAAGCAACAAAAAATAGCCTGTAGATAAAGATGTTTGTAAACAAGGACAGTTTAAAACAAGAAATGTAACTGTTTTCATTAATCAGAATATTATTATTGTTATTATTCAAGAGATCAGCATTTAATTGACTTGGACATGAATCCTTGTTGAACATAAAGTTAAACCAACAAACAAGTCTATGTATTAAACAGTCTGATGACTACTTAATGCTATAGTGAGATTCCTGAAAGTTTCTGGCAAAAATATGATTATATAAACTCTAAAACAAATAATAAACTAGATTATCTCACTGCTGCATCTCTCTTCCATGTGGAGCAAACCCACTTTAAACATAATTACTAACACCTAAAGGTCTGATCCATTAATTGTTACGTAGCCAAAAACTGCAGACTTCTGTGATTTTAGAAATTTAGTTTTTCTTTTATTACAAATGCACTTAATTGTGCAGCCCTACTCCATATAACTCTGTATTATGTTTCATTATACAGATTTGCATAGAAATCAGGACTTCCATCCTACCAAACTACTTTTTAGTCATCATGAACGTAATTTTAAAAGGCACAGAAAGACACGATTTATCGTCTCCTTATTGTTTTTGATCCTGTACTCCCAGTGTTACGTTATAGCTGCTTAAATGAAGGTCATAATAATGATCAGGTTAATAAGATGCATGGTCTTTACACACTTCCTGTGCAAATGTCTTCCTGCTCTTCCTACTGCAAACGCAGGGTTTGAGTAACAAAATCTCCACAGTTCATACGGTTCCTCTCACATAATTGGTTGTTTTCTTCCGTCTTTCTCTGTTTTCTTTTTACTCCCAGATATGCTAACAAAGGCGGCATCGTGAAGGCCATCTCCGACTTTGAACTGGCTCTGGAAAACTGTCCGGACCACCGTAACGCCAAGAAGTACCTCTGCCAGACTCTGGTGGAGCGAGGAAAACAGTAAGCAGCGCCTCCGGCACATCATTCTGAGCGCGCCTTAACTTCTGCTGTTTTTAACCACTGGTTGTTGTCAGTCTTCAGTGAATATTATAAATGTGAAGATCAGAAATATATTTCCTTAAAAGTGGGATGTTTGAGACCATTTTCACAAAAAATGCATTATTTAAAACCAAAACAAATGTTAATTTTTTCCTGCTCTTCAAAATATGATAATTTTAAATTTATTTTTTTTGTAGGAAATTAATGTGTAAATCATTGATTTGCTCATTTGTCGTATTAAACGGTCATCCAGTTTGCAAATTATTTAGAATAACTTAATTTAACAACAATAAACTCTTCTTGGTCTAGCAATATAAGAACAGTGTTTGAGTCAGTTTGACAACTCTTGCAGTAATCAGCCAATTTTAACAATTGAATTCAAAGCAGATTTTAATGCCCCAAAATCTGCATTTGAGCAATTGAATATCATTGGATAGATGTTACAATGAAATTAAAGAGAATGTCAAAAGTGTGTTTAGATGAACACTTTAAGTGGACTAAACGTTTTCAATAGTTGGATTTTAACTTTGCTGTAATAATTTTGCCCTAATTAATTACCATTATTCTATATCTTGTTTTGCCTCATTTAAAATAATAAAACATTAAATGTCCAGACCTAAAACTTGAATAAAAGTCAGATTGGCCTTGAAAAAAACAAAACAAAAAAAACATCAGCTTTCTGTTTTATTTCAGAAAGGGCAGCGCTTCTAGACTTTGATTTTAGCTGAATCTGTCGTCTTCAGGGGGAATTTTCAATTATTGTTAATAATCCTTCTGCAAACCCCTGCGCTGCGTGAAAGCAGCACTATTAGGCGTAAATATGTTGAGTAAATAATCTAGTACTGACACGCTGGAGGAGACGGTTGTATTGTTTGTCTCCGCTGCTCTTCACTGCAAAAAAAAGAAACTGAAATATGTCAAATGGTCTTGAAATTAGTGTATTTGCCCTTAATTTGAGCAGCAAAATAAGATTATCTGTCGATGAAATGAGTATTTTGACCCCTAAAATAAGATAATTAAATAAAGTGCACTTGAAATAAAATTATGGAGATGAGTTGTTACTATTTTAAGTGCAAAAATCTTATTCCATTGCCAGATCATGTATGCGTGTCTGCTTAAGTCTAGGACAAATAGACTGATTTCAAGAAAATTCTAGTTTCCTTTTTTCAGTTTTTAGTTTTGTTATTGCAGTTTGGGATCATTTCCATTATGTGCCTGGTAATTTCACTGCCTTACGGAACCTAAATATTATGGGAATTATCTCTAAAAAAAGCTCATTGTCATGTTTTCTTCTCCTTTACTCAGGTTACAGACGCCTTTGTCGCACTAAAGCTATAGGAAACACCCGTTTTATTATTCTCTGCTGTTTGTACTCATGAGGGATTGTCTAATTATCTAATGAATGTCGGCCGAGTATCGACTGCATTCCTTCATCAACAAACCTTGCAGATCCCATCACAGTATTTTTACCCCTAAAATGAGATAATTAGCTATACTGCATTTGAAATAAGATGATGGAGATGAGTTGTTCCTATTTTAAGTGCAAAAAAAATCTTATTCCATTGGCATCATCATTTAAACTTGCGTGCGCAAATCAAGGACAAATACACTCATTATAAGCAAATTTTATTTCCTTTTCGTTCCAATTTTTGCAGTGCATCAGGTAAATTATGCAAGAATAACATCAGGTGTGTTTCTAGGACTATAATCAGGTGCATCCGTAAATAAAACGTGTCCTGAAACGACGTCCGATGAGGTGTAAGGTTTTGGAGAAAGTGAAACCTGACATCTGAGACCGAATCGGGTGAAACACAATGACTGTTTTTTTCGTTGTTTTTTTTTTTACACGTTTTTGTTGTGTGCGTGTTTTTGTGCGATAGGCTGGAAGAGCAGGAGAAACTGGTCACAGCAGAGGGATTGTACAGGAGAGCTCTGTCTCTGGATGATTCAAATCCTGAGGCCAAAGAAGCCCTGCACAACATCAACGACACCATACAGGTGAGCGGGCCAGAACGCCCACGTCTTACCTGGGGAGGGCTGTCTGCGCTCATATTAAATATTAAATTAACAACAATAGCTTCAGGGAAGATTAGTCAGGCTTACCGTTGTGGGATGGTTTGATAATAGGACAAAAAATCTAAATAAATGTTACATTTCTGTAAAACCAGTACCTTCACCAGCAGCGACAAATTCTCACTTTTCTTATGAAAGATGAAAGAATAAAGGCCTTTGGGTGATCATAATTACCCAAAGGTTTCACAAGTTCAGTTTTTCTATTAAACATCACAAACATTTCTAAAATCTGTTTTTTTTATTTTGACTTGGATAGAAATAAGCCAAATGACTTAGATCCTCACTTTAAATTCTACTAATAGTTAGGCTTCTGATTTTTCAAAATAAGCTGCTTCATACACGACATCCCGCCGCCACCATTGTTGGCTTCTTCCAACATTTTTTCATATTTTCCAAACATTTTTAAAGTAGTTTTTCATGAGCTGGAAATAAGATGGTTAAAATGGAAATAAGATGGTTAAAATGGTGAACTAAAATAAACGCTGACGGCCAGCGTTGGGATGTAAACTCCTTCCATACGTTGTAACCTTGTGCACTGGTGCTTTAAAATCAGCATTTTTAGTAGAATCTGCTTCGAGTGGCAGGAAAATTATCAGCACTTTGAATTTGATTGGATATTCACAATAAACGTGTCATGGGAGGAGTGAGTAACTCATGTTTTAGCTGCAGATGCACCAATCATGCTTTTGCTGACCAATTTCTGTTTTTTTGTTTTTTTTTGTTTTGTTTTTTGAGTTTGTCTGACCCGCTGATGCACATTTCAGTCATTGCAGTAAGTTGCAGAAAGTTTCATCTGTATCAACTAGTTTGTAAACCTTGTATCAACTGTAAAATAAACGTACCAACCAATCTGCAGACACTTGTAAATAACTTAATTTCTTGGCAAGCTGACAAAAATAAACTGTTAAAAATCCAAAAAGGTATCCTGATACTGTTTGGACCAATTTGAATTCACTTTGAACTGAATGTGGCTCTAAAACTTTGTATGGGTAAAATGCTAGATGAAACCCTTAAAGGTGAAAATAAAAAAATATTCATTTTATTTGGAAATCAAGGTCCTAGAGGAAGCAACTATGCTTTAAAAATCTGCATTTAGTTCAGGTTTCCTGGCTCACGTAGAAGCCTAACAAATCCAAGAGTTCTAGTTGTTTGTTTATTTTTTGATAGAAATAATTTTATTTTAGTCCAGATAAAAAATAATAAAAACCTTAATGCTAGGGTCCCATACCACACTATAACAATCAGAAGGCCACGCTTTGCAGCACAATTTCTGGAAACTACAGATGATAAGACCTAAGAAAACTATTCTAGCAGTTAAAGGGATTTTATTTGTTTGCATTCACACGCATTTACGTTTCTGTGATGCTCAAATTGAGTCAAAGTTTGTACAAATTGCAAAACTATGCTTACTGAATTTTTGAATCCGGGTTATAGTCTAGACACACTGCTTTTTTTGTTTTATTTTTTATATGCACTTCATTTAAAACCCCACAATGATGCAAAACCATCGCTGTCACATGACCAACCCCTCTTAAAAAACAAGAACATAGAGGAACATGGAAATAAACATCTGTTAATATTGGACCCAAACCAATATTAATACAGATGTATCATGCACCCCTTTATTTATATATATATATATATATATATATATATATATATATATATATATATATATATATATATATATATATATATATATATATATATATAAAATCTGTGGTCTGCCGACTTGTTTCTTTTTTTTTTTTTACCTAACTTTAAACCAGACTTTCATGTGGAAAATGAAAGCATTTTATTGTTTTGGTCCCAATGGTTTGTAATACTGATGAGGTGTTTGGTCTGTTTGTGTTTCTGCTCCCCCCACCCCACCCCCCCACTCCACCTCTGACCCTCCCGCTGCACCGACTCTCTGCCACCTGCCTTGTGGGGGGTTCGAAACACACAACCTGCACTGTGCAAACGTCTCTTCCTCCTTCTGGAAACCGGTGCGTGCCGTGGAAAAAACATGCTTCCCTAACATGGTAACGTTGCAACGTGCTCCGATCGCTCCGGCAAACAAATGCTGTGTGAATTTACCCGCACATCTGTCTGTGCCTCTGCCGCTCACCGCTGCACCCAACGCCCACGTATATGGTAAATATCTGACTCTCATTCATTCTGCAACATATTTCTCTTTTTTTTAACCTCCTTTGCTCTTAAAAAAAAACTCATCCTCACCGTCCCCATGCGACTGGACGGATGGTATTTTGGGTCTTTCTGATGTACTTTCTGTCTCGTGGCGTGAATGTTTTCGAACGTGCTTCCGCGGCCTTTTGCCTGCGTGCCTCTGTGCTGCCTTGTCTGTCCGCCGCCTGTAAAGAAATCGATTCGCCTGCGAGAGGAAGCTCTGGCCAAGGAGCCCGCCAAAGCTACAAGCAGCCAGATCAGCGCTGAGAAATTACGCAAGATCCTAAAGGAGGAGAAAAGGTATGGCTCACATAACCCACCTTTCTAAACGCATCAGCCGCTTTAACTTAAAGGAGAAGTCCGGTCAAAATCAGAATTCAAACCACTGAAAGTACTTTAAATACAAAACTACTACATACTGTGCAAAAAATTATACGTTTTTTTAATTATGAATAATTTTCATTTAATCATGTTTATGTGGAGGAATCCATTTTGGTCAAGAATAGTACTGTCACCTCCTATTTTTTGACGTCACTCGGCGGACCCGCAGTTGAGCAAGTTTCAACGCTCTGTTTGTCACGGCGCACTATTTTCCAACATGGTGACTGGTGCTCTGTACGAAGCAGAGAGTGATGAAGTACTTAGTGACAGTGATGAGAGTTCTGTGGAGCTATCATCATCTGATAGCGATATGGATTTTTTAGAAGAGTTTCTTGACAGAAACCGGACTTTTGACGGAATCCAGCCTACCTATTTCCAGTGCAAACTCAGTCGGGTCCTACAGTATATATGTATACACGTGTGTGTGTGTGTGTGTATGTGTGTGTGTGTGTGTGTGTGTGTGTGTGTGTGCGCGCGCTCCGCCGCAGCAAGGCTTTTGCCGGCGCTGCAGCGGAGCGCACACAACCACACACACAGCGGAGGAGAGATCGCTGAAGTGACTTGAGTTATATTTGCCCTCTAGTAGGGCAGGTGGTCATTATTGTATAAATATTAAAATATAAGAGCGTTCCAGCACATGCTGGGGCGGAGGGATACCACATCACATGTGGTATCCCTCCGCCCCTCTGCTCGGTGACCATCCCCGCAAATTCTAAATAAAAAATTCTAAAATAAAAAATAACTTACCGAAAATCCTCGCTCTCATGTCATGTTCAAAACATTCTTCTTCAAAATGGTCGCTGCATATGACGTGTTTTCTCTCTGGCCAGAAGTTAGATGGCAAATCCGCTCTGTTCAAGTTGGCAATCCAGCAACGAGCCCGGTGGCTCATGAATCAGAAAGTTGAAATAAGCAATGTTTTTTCTACTTTTACCAGTTGTGTTGGAACATCCGATGGCCATGCACGTGGGCATTGTTGCTTCAGCAAAAGCTCTTGGGAATGTCAGTGGTGAAGTCCTCTGGAAATCCGAAAAAATTATTGATGATCGCAGCTGTGTAGAACGGCTCCTATTGACTTTGCATGGAAAGCGGAGAGAAATGCTGTCGCCGCTTCCGCTTTTCCACGCCCCAGGATGTGATGTCAAACGCCCCTTACTGCCCAAATATGGGCAGTAATGTCAGCCCCCATACACAGTGATTCAGACGACAATTTATGTTTTTATTTTCTTATTGATTAAAGATAAGTTCATTAAATAACCACAAACGTATTAGTTTTAGTTATAGCTAATGATACCCTGATTTTTCCTTGTTGACCGGACTTCCCCTTTAAAAGATGTTTTACTGGACGTCTCGCTTTTTTTTGTTGTTTTCAGGGCGAAAAAGAAGCGTAAGCGATCATCTTCCTCGTCCTCCTCCTCCTCCAGTACCCGTTCTTCCTCCTCGTCATCCTCCTCCTCCTCCTCCTCGCGCAGGAGGTCTAGGAAGAAAAAGAAGAAGCGGAAGAAGTCCGGGCGAGAGAGCAAGCACCACCGCAGGAAGAGTGAGGAGGGTAAGAGCGGGAGAGGCAGGACGGAGAAAGAGGAGGACGGATGTCCGCCGCCCGCCAACACCTCCGCCACCTTCCTTAACCAGAGGGGCGGGCCTGTGTTCGGCGGCGGCGGCGGCGGGGGGGAGGAGGAGGACGGCGTGGCCGGGTGGGGAGGGAGCGACGGGAAGATCGGTCAGCCGTATTCTCTGGCAGCAGCTTCAGGGGGCGAAGAGTCGGACTCCTCCCGCAGGGAGAGGAAGAGGAGGGACAGAGCAGACAGTGGGTCGAGTAACAGGAGAGCCAGCAGGAGCCCAGAGAGAGAGAAGGCAGGCGGGAGGACAGGGAGCAGGGACAGGAGCAGGGCAGGCGGGAGAGGCGGCGTGGAGGAGAACCCGGCGCGCAGGCTGTCCTGCTCTTCCGCCGAGGCCGAGTATTCTCGCCGACCCAGCTTTGGGTTGGAAGGTCCAGGAAGGAACCGGGCGAGGAAGGACTCGTCCGCGAGGAGCTCCTGCGATGGTAGGTACGAGAGCAAGGAGGAGACGGACGGGGAGAGGGGGAGCGGAGAGGGGGAGCGGAGAGGGGGAGACGAGACCAGGTTCCCGGAGAGGACGGGAGGCCCAAGAAAAACCTGCCGTCTAACCTGTTGGACATCTTTAACCAGATCGCTCGCTTCGAGAAAGAAAAAGGGCGTGCGGCCGAAAAAATGAGTCCGAGGAGCCGAACCGAAGGCAGGATGTTTGTTTCCGATGCGTCTTTTGTTCATGGAGTCCGGCTCGCTTGTTGAATCACTTCTTATTAGTTGCTTTCAGTGTTTAAAAAATAAAACCAAACGGGTAGTTTACTCTGAGATGCCTGACCCGTTCTGATCCGGCTCGCAGTATTTTGTCGGCCGTGGTTTTTCAAAATGTGACGAAGACGTGGTTCGACTTTTCCTCTCTGTAGACGTCGTCTTCTGTTGTCCCACATCTCGGTGATTTCTCCATTCATAGAATAAACGATGAACATTTTGACCAACTGCTACATTTTTAGGCTGTAAATAATGTTTTTTTTTTTTTTGTTTTTTTTTAATGAAACAAGCTGCCTTTGTTCTGCTGTGTGCCATGCTGCGACTTCTTTCAGAGGCCTCCTCCCAAAAAAACAGACGGTTCATGCTACTGTTCTTCTTTTTGTTGCCTTAAATGCAGATGTTCCAGCTGTTATCAACAACAATCTCACCTGTCATGAAATGAACCAAATTGAACCAATAAAGCATTTAACCCTTCGAACCTTCATGCAGTTGGCTCCCTCTGTGTCCTGACCTGTATTTGCTAAACTTTACCACCAGGGGCACTGCAAAAAGGGAACAAAAGGGAGTAAAATTTTCTTGAAATTATTGTATTTTTGCTTAATTTGAGCAGATGCATAACACTACCTGCCAATGGAATAAGGTTTTTGCACTTAATATAGGAACAATTCATCTCCATCATCTTATTTCAAGTGCAGGATATCCAATCTATCTTATTTTAGGGGTAAAATATTCATTCCATTGGCAAATAGTCTTATTTATTTGCTCAAATCAAGGAAAACTACACTCATTTCAAGAAATTTTTACTTATTTTTAGTTCCCTTTTTGCAGTGGGAAGATGTGTGCTGTGAAATTGCACATCACATTTTCCATTAACCCGTATTTTAATCTCTCGTCCTGAGCACTAGTCGGAGTTTTTGTGTTAAAATCGACAACTTGATGTCTTCCACAGCTCCAATTTCATATGGGGTCCCTCAGGGGTCGGTTCTCGGCCCTCTCTTATTTGCTCTCTACCTACTACTCCCCGCTTGGCTCTGTTTTTAGGAAATATGCCGTTTCATTTCACTGTTATGCTGACGATCGCCAGATCTATTTCCCCTTGGCACGAAACAACTCTGTCCAGCAACTCACACGCTGCCTGGAGGACATTAAAGAGTTAAACACAGGCAAAAAAGTCATGGCTTCAGCTGAAATCTCATTAATATGAAGGGTAAAACCTCCATGTTGGTGTTTATTAATTAAGGTTCAGTCCCAACTGATTTGTTAAAGTTGTCTCAGCAAAACATACTTGGTGGAAAGAACATCGTTACACCATAAACCGGCTACGACCCGGTGCTCCCTGCAAGATTTCAGACGGAGGAGGGAAATAATTATCAGAAGAGTCGTCCAAGTACTTCATTAGCAGGTAGCATTGTTAAAATAAAATAAAACGATAAGCAATTTATTCAGTCGCCATGGCCTGATTGGACACTTATTGTTATAACACTTCCTTACTGAACACAAAGCATGTTGAAGTGTGTTCAAAGTCTGCAGAACCTGTGAAATACTGGGAGAACACAGTTTGGTCAGGCGAGAGACCAGAATTGAACTATTTGGATGCCACGGTGTGCATCATGTTTGGAGGTCAAAGGGCGCCGTCTATCGCCACAGAAACACCGGAGGGACCGTCACGGCGAGGCGCTGCTTCAGAGTTTAAACTGCAGGAAGACTTGGTGTCACTGAAAGGATGAATGGACGAAAGTACCGAGACATTCTTGATAAATATCTGCTGCCATCTACCAGGGTGATGAAGATTAAACGACGATGGACTTTTCTACAAGACGGAGATCTCAAACGCGCAGACATGCACTGCAAAATGGAAACTAAAAGTAAATGAGTGTATTTGTTCCTTGATTTGAGCAGATAAATAAGATGATCTGCTGATGAAATAAGATTTGTGCACCTAAAATAGGAATAAGTCATCACCATCATCTTGTTTCAAGTGCATTATGTCTAATTTTAGGGGTAAAAATGCTCATTCCATTGGCAGATCATCTTATTTAGCTGCTCAAGTTAAGGACAAATGCACTAATTTAAAGAAAGTTTTACTTTACGTTTCCTTTTTGCAGCGTAGGCTCTCCTCACTGCAAAAAAATGAACTAAAAGTAAGCAAAATTCCCTTAAAATTGGTTTACTTTTCCTTTATTTGAGCAGCTAAATAAAACTATTTGCCAATGGAATGAGAATTTCTACCTATAAAATAAGATAATTAGACATCCTGCACTTGAAATAAGATGATGAAGATGAATTGTTCCTATTTTAAGTACAAAAATCTTATTCAATTGGCAAATAGTGTGGTTTACCAGCTCAAATCAATGAAAATACACTAATTTCAAGACGATTTTACCTACTTTTAGTTCCTTTTTTGCAGTGCTAATTGGCCTCAGAGAAGCAGAAAATCTCTGGAACCAACTAAAGCCCAGAGTTTGTAGAAGGAGCTCACAGAACCTTCAGGACATAATCAATCCCCTGGTTTTGGCACCACTGAAGTTCTTCCATTAACATTGGACCCACCCTGGTGTGTAAACCGCAGCAATGGGGGGATAGATGATAGTTTCCACAGCGCCGCACTCTGTCCTCACTCACCAGGACAATAACGTCACATATGCATGATTACGGTTTGCAGACCCCAGGTCAGCATTCACCACCGTCATCCCCTCCAGGTTAATCACATGGACACCAGCACCTCCCTCTGCAGCTGGACCACAGCATGTGAGATCGGGCCGCTCCACCACTGTCACACCAAACACCGGCGTGCCAGGGTGCTGAGTTTAAAATTAGATTTTTATTTATTGCAGAGGCCTTACCAAAAAATATAGAATTGAAAGAAAATGCACAAATCTTTGTGGTATTTTAAGAGCTTATTTTGTGGACATCTATTCATTTCTGAGCAATGCAAGCATAACAAGTTGATATGAGGTGTTTCATTAGTCCGGGTAGCAGACAGGTTGCAGGCTGTAAATCTGATACGGTATTACCCAATAAGAGTGATAGGTGGCGCTGCAGTCAAGGCCTTTACACACCTCTCCATGTCCGTGGATCATGCTCATATTCCTTCTACTTTGGGCTCAGTTAGTTTCATGAGGCTGTGCACCACCATTAAATGTAAAGCTTTATCTGGTGTCAGTGACCGGCTCTACAGCCACGTTCTGGTGCTAAACACAGACAAGATCATTTCTTGCTGCTACCTGCATGCAAAAACCAACTACATGCACGGTTGCTTCTTTCTGCCCAGCAGCCAAATCTGCATTAAAAAAAATTCTCGTTCCTTTTATTTAAGAAACATCTCCAAAATTCATGGCATGGTCACCCGAGTAGATCCAGAGAACATTATTCATGCATTCCAGACAACCGGAACGCCTCCTTTTTAATCGATCTGGACCAGGGGTCTGCAACCTGTGGCTCTTTACACCTTCAGCTTTGGCTCTTAAAAACTTAGACCAAAAATGCAGGGAGGGGGGAAATTGGTCAATGTTTCTAAATGTAAAGGTAATTTAAAATTGCTCGCTTTAGGATGCATTTAGCTCCGCAGTATATGCAGAACATTTCCAGAAAGAAAGAAACTAATGTGTAGATTCCAAAAAAGTTAAAAAAACAAAACAACTGGACCCTTTTTCCGAAGTTTGAAATGGTTTCGCTTCCCATCCAGAAAGCTTTCTCAATTCAAAAGTCTGGAATAGTGTGAAGTTCCAAGCTTTATGGTATCGCCCAACAAAACCCTTGTAATGGCTTAGATAACATTCAAATTGTACCGAAAAAGGTCCAACCCCTTAGTAATGGGGAGTCGTTAGGGTCATATGACCGAAACGTCTTCTAACTTCAGAAAAAAGTCTAGTTGTTTTGCTTTTAACCTTTTTTGAATGACCATGACCTGGATGACTGAGAATCTTCACGAACCTAATGGTGTATTGTAAATTTTACTATAGCCAAATGAAATTTCTTTTAGTCGATAGGTTGCAAACGACTTGCTTTTTCATAATTTTGATGCCAGTTGATATTAAAAATCAAACATCCAATTGAATAAAACGCATTAAACCTAAATATAAAAATACTGTTGGTTAAATAATAAAAACTGTTGATCTTTAATAAAAAAAATTTTCCTGCAGCTCTTGTCTCAAATAGATGTGTAACTTTTGTGGCTCTAAACAAAATTTGTTTCGCTGGACCGAGGGTAAAAATGGCTCTGCGGGTTGTAAAGTAACCTGACGCCGCCAGATGTATTTGCTCCACATATCCATCTGGAAACCTTCCGTTGAAGTAATTTTGGGAAGGGGCGAAAATACTGGTTAGCTGATTGGCCTATGTTGGTGATAGACGGGCCAAATAAACCAATCAGTTCAACGAAGCATATGACGTACTAACAGCGACGACGAAAACACAACCACAAGCTCTTGCCGAAACCAGTCGGGAGAAGAGCAAAAACATCTTTTCCTCTGAGAAAAGCCTCCAGAGCAGTGTTTTGCTCTTCTTTCAGTGAAGAAATACTCTGTAATTCTGATAAAACTTGCTCGATAGCTAACAATAGTTTCATCGAAGCCGCCATGTTCTTTAGACTGAACTGTCGCGCTTCTCGTTGCGTCACACCTCAACCCGCCTCAAAGCCAACGCTGATTGGACGTTCGTTTGGGGTAACTGCTCCAAATTTTCTTTAACAGAAAGTAGCCAGACTGATCTGCGAGTGAAACCTTGAAAGCTCGCGAGATCAGGATGGTCTCACGAGGCTAATTGTAAAGATCACTGACCCCTGATCTGGACAGATCTTCTATCTCACGCCTGCTCCTTAAGTCCATCAAAACCTCAGGAAGGACCTCATCCTCTTAAACTGGATGGCAGCTGAGCAGGTCTCCAGCTTCAGGCTCCTGGGGACCCACGTCTCTGGGGACTTGTCCTGGACCAGCCTGGTGAGGACAACCCCACCAGCATCTCTTCTTCCTCAGGACATGGAAGAAGAACCACGAATCTTCAGCCATCTTGGTGAACCTTTAGCATCCTAATCACCTGTGTGATGCTAGATGCTTAACTGCATCTCGTCGGTCTGTACCAACAAAGCAGAGTATAATGTAATCTAAATCTAGTTAATCAATTACAAAACATTTGAGGTTACCTACAAGTCCGCGGTTTTACAGCACTGAGCGGTTTTCAGCTTCTCTTCACAAAGCGATCGGACACGACGTGTGACCACGCCGAAGCAACGTTGCAGGGAAGCTCTGGTCAAAGCGTGCGGTGGAAATATTCAGCCGTTTGAAGTTCAGCTTCTCCTGAGAAAAAATGCTGCTGCTTAACAGAGGCACAGCGGCTCAGGAGAGAGAAAAAAAAATGTGTGGAAAGGGATTCATTTTCCAGCCGGGCATTGATCCTGACCACGGGATTATGCTGCAGCGTACGGTCCCGTTTGAAGTCCAATTAAGAGCGCGCACTGCCGAGACGTCCAGGTCCAAACTTGGGGGGGGAAAATTGGGAATCATCAAAGGCTTGCTTCAAGGGATTGTGAAAAAGTCAACATGTTGAGAGGAAAATAATAAAAAAAAAAAAAGGCCAAAGGGGGAAGTTGTCCGACATTATATTTTCCCCAATAAAAGAGAACAGTAGACAACCTGGGATAGTAAATGTTTTCTTCATTTTTAGTTGGTTCAACTTAAAGTTTAAAATGTAATTATCAGTTTTGGTCCATGACACAGACACCCCGTCTACTTTTAAGACTAGGCTTAAAACTTTCCTTTTTGACAAAGCTTCTAGTCAGAGTGGCTCATGTTACCCTGAGCTACCTCTATAGTTATGCTGCTATAGGCTTAGGCTACCGGTTCACTCTGCTGAGTTCTCCTACTGCTCTCCAATCTGCATTGTTTGTTGTTATTTCAGCTTTTAACTTTTTAGTTCTGTCATTTTTCTCTTCATAGAAGGTACACCTGGTCTGGCGTTCTGTTAGCTGTGACATCATCAGGGGAGGCAGATCATCCTCTATCACCATCTAACATAGAAAGTACTCCTGGATCAATGTGAGCTTCTGAGCTTTCTGTGTCTCTGCTCTGTCTTCTCTAAGCCCCAGTGGGTGGAGGCAGATGAGCGTTCACACTGAGCCTGGTTCTGGTTCTGCTGGAGGTTCTCCTCCCTGTTAAAGGGGAGTTTTCCTCTCCACTGTCGCTTCATGCATGCTCAGTATGAGGGATTGCTGCAAAGCCATCAACAATGCAGACGACTGTCCACTGTGGCTCTACGCTCTTTCAGGAGGAGTGAATGCTGCTTGGAGAGACTTGATGCAACCTGCTGGGTTTCCTTAGAGAGGAAACTTTCTGACCAACCTGGAGGATTTGATTGGATTTGACTTTGTAAAGAGTCTTAAGATGACACGTGTGGTGAATTGCCGCTATATAAATAAAACTGAATTGAATTTATCGCTAATAACACATTATTTTACCCTAAAGCACACACTGTTGGGCTCTGCCAGCACAGCTGCTTGGACCTGGATATGGCCAAGTGTCCTTATGGCTTATTAGAGCTTTAAGCTACTTGGTGTCACATATTTGATTTAATAACTGGACACACGCATGGGTGGTTGTGCGACCAGCCATGCGTTGCCACAAGCCAAAGTAGCTTACTTCGGGCTTAGCTGCCACCCTCGAGCTCTCCTCCTCCATCATTACTGGTGCCATCATCAGGGATGCTCTGCAGGAGCCACGTGTCCCTCTCTATCTTGTTAGGGGGCAGATTAGGCTCTAATATACAGCCAGAGAAGCGTCTTTACTTAACGCTACTCACACAGATTCCTGATCCATTACTTCCTGTCTCTGAAGCCTGACATCTTAATCTGTTTTTATGAAATACTTCCTGCAGGAGATCTTGTTTTAATGCTTTCTCCACATTTGAGTCGTTAGACCTCCAAGGAATCACTGGAGAGACGTTTTGGCGCTCCTTAAAATGTATCTCTGATTATTGTTTACAATTTGTGGCTCTGATGTTTTTTTTTACTTATTTGTGAAAAAATAAGAGGTTAAATTGGTATTTTACCCCTTAAATGTTATACCATACAACAAATGAGATGTTGGCTATTCTTATAAACATGTTTTTTCCCCTTAAATTATTTTCTCTGATTTATGCAGCTAAGGAGCAAATAAATCAATACATTTGTATAATGTTTTAGATGTCTTTTTCCAGTTAACTTAGTTAATTGTGGTGTTGCTTTTATCTATTTTATTGCGGATATGTTTGCACAAAATGCTCCGTCTGATGTAATGAATTTGGCTTCGTCATTTCTGCTGCTGTGGGTGTGAAATAAAAGTTTAGCTATAATTGTAAGAGGCTAAAGAGTAAGCAAGCTCCTAACATTAAATGAAAATAGAAATGCAACCCAGAGGTGGAGGTCAGTAAATCAGAAAGTCATTGAAATCTTTTTGTTTTTAGAAATTCAGCCGAAAAGTTGAAACTCCAGATTCATTAAATGCATATACGTCGCATATTTCAAGCTTTTTCTGTTATTTTGATGATCATGACTTACTTTTCTTAGAAAATGAAAATAATCCATAACAAAACAAACAAAAATGATACTTAAAGGAGCTATAAGTAAGATATTTAGTGTAAAATCAATCTAAATCAATCTCATTTCTCACCCAGGATGGAAGCAACATTCCCTATAAACAATCAGTCCTCTCCATCAACAACATCTTAGTCACATTTTTCTCCTTTCAAACCTAGAGGTACGGTCCAGAACTACTGCGGTTCAGAGGGTAGCCCGTGTTTACTTCCTGGTTCCTCAGCCAATCATACAAGAGTTCCCAGGGTTCCCAACACAGAGCGCAGCATTTGGTGTTTTATCTTGGCAAAAGAGCAGCAGCCTGCTAACATGAAAGCCAGTAAGAGAAGCAGACCAGAAATAGAACAGACTACAACATCATAGACGTATCCTGTGTTCGTAAAAATTCAGTGCAAAAATGAGTACAGGGTTTCAGTGAAAGACATTATATGTGTTGTTCTGATTTTAACCACTAGTTGTCATTTTTCCTTATTGTTCCTTTAACATAGAAATGTCACGGTCCCGTTATGGTGTACACAGCCGAGCATCGACACCGTCTGCTATATGTCAATGGCCGAGAATCTGGTTGTTTGCAGATTGCTTTATATTATGTCAGAATGTGGAAAATTGAGTGGAAGGAAAAAGTGTGGAAGGAAAAGCTGCACAAACAGCAACGATAACCGCAGGCTTGAGAGGATTGTGAAAAAAAAATAAAAAATCCCAGAGTTGTTCACAAGGCATGAACTAGAGCTGCAGTCAGAGCTTCAACAGCCAGCACACAAGGATCCAGGACAGGAGCAACAACTGTCTCATTTCTAGTGTTATAAAGCCACACCTGAACCAGAGGCAACCTCAGATACATCCTACCTGACCTGAGGAGAAAAAGGAACCAGCCTGGCTCTCAGCAGTCTAAAGTATATAGTCAGTGATATTTGGGGAGATGTGTCATCAGCTGGTGGTGGTCCACCATCACATCCAAACTAAGACCAGCCATCTAAAATGAAACTTTAGAGCACCTCATGCTTCACTTTGCTTTATGGAGATGCTGATTTCATTTTCCAGCAGAACTTGGCACCTGACCATGCTGCCAGAAATAGTTTTAACGAACTGGGTTACGGCTGCCTGATCAGCCCACAAACTGTCCAGATTTTAGAGCCATTCTAAACCGTGTGCTGTTTTAAACCATTTCATACAAATATCAACATCACACAAAATGAAATGCATCTATGTTTTGTTTTGTTTTCCAAAAGTTTTTGATTTTTCTTTTTTTTTTTAATGTAAAAACAGAAATAAAATTTGTGGTGCTTTATAAATGACAAGAAATCTCTTACAGTAGATATTTGTCTTTTGTTTTGTTTTTATAATAATTTCGGCTCTAAATTAGTTATATTTAGCCAGACTGGTGGACAAAAATGGACCTCTGGGTTGCGAAGGTTGCAAACCTCTGGTCTAATGTAATTTCCTATCTGAGAATCTGAATTTTAGATTTTCATCAGCTGACAAAATCATGAAAGCAAACTGAAACAAATACCTACAATATATGTAGTGTTACCTTTGTGCATTAAATCTTTATGAACATCTATGTAACTTTTTAGATTGAATTACTCACATTTTGTATTGATATTCTAATGAACTTGAAGGATCGGTATATTGCATTCAAAGTGCGCAGATAAGAATCTTTGTTTTTAACTTCTAGAAGGAATAACTGATTTAAGGAATCAAATTAAAATACATTTTATCCAGCAATTTTAAAAAGTCTATTTAGTTTTATTTTATTGTGATTTTTTTTATTTTATTTTTTTGCCTTAAAGCTGCTTTGTGGAAATATTTCTCTAAAACAAACTTCCCACTCCTCTGTCTCGTTGCTCAGTTCTGCAGTTCTCCAGGTGTCCACTGGAGGGCAGTGGAGCACTGCGGTCATAAGCGGCTGATCTTTAAAGACGTCGCAGAACAAGCCATTAAAGTGGGATCCACTTATCCTGTGTTTGTATATCTTTTGATCCATATTTTAATTAGCAGTGGAAAACAACGTATGTGTTTTATTCTTTATGAGTGGCGTTGACTGTGGTCTCTCACTGCAAGAAATTAAGCCAGATTTCATTTAAGCAAATATGTGACTTGATAATCATGGATAGATTCAAGATGTGGTATGTTTCTAGAGCTCCAAACAAAAAAAAGCTCAAATGGTAATGGTTTTGGATAAATGCATATTGTTAACACAGTAAATAACCTTTGAAAGTATCCAGATTCATGTTTTAGTTTAAGTTATTCATAGGTTTCACAGTGAGAAATATACAACAGCAACTAAAAAAAAGCAACACTGAGATAATACATTTAAAATAGAAGAGGAAAAATATGTGATAAATGGAAATATCAGTTCATAAGATGTAATCAGGTCATTAACCTCATTTAAAGTCCATACCAAGTTTGTTTTTTTGTTTTTGATACCAATAAGTTATCATATAAAACTCATGTTTGCTCTGATATCGCAGGAAGTTATTATTGCACGTTTGCTACATTCCACATTACAAAGCTTATTTGGAAAATGGATGGATGGATGGATATCCACCCCCTTTGCTTCCAGCCTGTAATCTAAATGATTTTGATCTTATTTTATGTGATGGATCTTCACAAAATAGTCTAAGTCGGTGAGGTGAAATGAGAAAATAATAAATAAATAAAACTAATTGAAAACTGAAAATTGGCATGTGCTATATATCCACTCTGCTTTGATGCCTCTAAAAAGTTAGATTGTCTGATAATTAGGGGAATGAAGTCCACCTGTGTGCAGTCCTAGTGTCACATATGCTTATATCTGTCAGTACGAACACATCTTTCCCGAAAGGCCCTAGATGTTGCAGCACCACTAAGCAGGAGGCATCACTCCATGAAGACTAAGGAGCTCCCAGAACAAGTCAGGGACAGAGTTGTTGAGAAGTACAAGTCAGGGTGGAGTTAAAATAAAAAGAAAGCAGTAGAGACCGGAGGATCTGTTTATAGGACTATAATAAGGTCATACACTCCATAGAGCTGGGTTTTATGGAAGAGTGGCCAGAAAAAAGAAACTACTTAGTGTTAAAAAATGAGAAGGTATGTTTTAAGTTTGCCAAAAGGCACGTGGGCAAAGTCCTAAATCTATGGAGAGAAATGCTCTGATCAAATGAGACTAAAATGTTTCAGGCACCAAGGAAAAAACAACGAAACCACTATGTGATGCAAGCCCAACACATCCCATCACCCCAAGAACACCATCCCCAAAGCGAAGCATGGTGGTGGCAGCAGCATGCTGTGGGGATATTTTTCAGCACCAGGGACTGGGAAACAGGTCCGAATCGATGGAAAGATGGCCGGTGCTAAATACAGGGGTGTTCTGGAGCAGAACCGGAGTCAGTCTGATCTCAGACTGAGACAGAGGTCCACAATGACCCGAAGCAGACGGCTACAGCAGCGATCGAGGGGTTTAAGGGGAAAGTGTGTGAATGGCCTAGTCAAAGTCCAGACCTAAATCCAATTCAGAATCTGCGGTTAGACTTGAAGATCTCTGTTCTGAAGTGAAATCCGTCCAACATGGAGGAGCTGGAAGAGTTTAGCCTCGAGGAATGGACAGAAGAGCCAGAGGCCGGATGGGTGAGCTCAGAGAGACTGATCCAAAGACACGTGTAACGGTAACAGCTGCAAAAGTACAAAGTACTGATTTTAGGGGCTGAATCTTTATACAAGCTCATGTTTTATTTTATTCTCTCTGTTCTGATAGTACATCTTCAAAGCTGTAGGCATGTTTTCTAAATGAAATGGTGCCATATCTGAAATAATCCATTAAAGGTATACTATGTAACCGGGGTTGATTTTCCAGCGAGGCTCCCCCCAGAGGGCGAAAGTAAAAGTGCACTGTCGTAAAGATGCTCAGCTGTTCTGGTTTCTCCGTCAAGCCAGGCGCGGTTGTTTTGAGCTTAGCAGACAGGCGAACGCAACGAAAAGTGGAAAAAACGGCAGTACAAACAATGACTAACACAGAGAAAGTATGAACATGCACAGAGAGAGAAAGAAACCATTCCAATGTTACTTACAATCGCATCAGCAGAAACGCGAGGTCCGCGTCAGCCTTGCAGCCTTCTTTTTCTTTTAGCTCTCGCCATTCGGAAAAAGCTTGCCCGATGTTCACCCGTGTACGACTCCTCTCTCTGTCCAGAGCCATTTTCCTCTTTCTTGCCTGCTCCAACATGGGCTTTCGCTGTTTTCTTGCTGGTTCCGCCATGATAACTGCACAAATATTGCCACTGCGCTAGCAACGAGCACGCCTTTCACTGGGGGCGTGTAGCAGTTCTCGCCGTAAAGCAAGACCGACTCTCACGATGCACAGACTTCTGAGCCTGTGGGTGCGGGCCGAGGGCTCCTGCAATTGCAAGTGCGGTAATTCCCCTACAGACCACCAGGGCGGCCAAGAAAACCTTTGTTCGACCTGAAATGACTCATTTAATCATCCAAAACGGTATGGAACACATTAATTAACTGAAAAATGTTGCATAGTATGCCTTTAAATCCAGATTGAAAATTCCAAGGGGGTGGTGGTGAATACTTTTGCAGGCCGCCGTATGCGTGGGGTTGCTAATGGGAGTTCTACTCACATTTTGAATCATACCACTTTTGCTCCTTGGACTACAGTCAGTATAGTTACGGAAATATTGCTGCAAATGAAACATTAACAGTAGTCGCAGTGACGTACCAGCTGGGAAGTTACAAGTTTGAAATGAAACACGGCATAAACGCGGAGGAGCTTTATGCCGAGCTGGGTACGGAGAGTCGACAGCCGGACCGAAGCAGCACAGAGAACTTTGCGGTAAAGATGACGATCCATTAACTAAAGAAGAGATGCTTCTAGAGCAGCTGACCTAACAGATCACTAACACCCACTTTCACCTTTAGTCAACACCCAAGGGCATCCCAGAACCGCCCTTCTCCGCACACCAGAAGGACGTTTATTCTTCCCGAGGGTTGGTTCAGGCCCTGCAGGGTTCCAATAAGCTGAGAGTCGGAAAAAAGAAGGAGAAAGAAAAGAAAGGATGACAGAGGACGTAAGGGAGGGGAAAGCTGAGAGGGAAGAAATGAGCGGACCTTTAGTCCTTGGAGGTGCAGGTCTCTCACTAGTCTGGAAGGTCAGCGGCGGCAGGTTTTCCTGCTTGACCGACTCTGATGAAGCTGCAGATTCTCGTCTGCATGAATCATCCAAGTCCTTTCTCTACCCCCCCCCCCCCCCCCCTCGCCGCGTCGCTCCCTCATGGACTCCTTTTCATAAAGAGAAGGGGATTCCTCCTCTTAGGCCGCTTTCTTCAGCACTGAGGCAATCAGACTGTTGAACACGCAGAGGGAGATGAGACATTTTAAATTAGTGTTAGGAGAGGGGGGAGGCAGGGAGAAGGGGAAAATGACATTTTTCATTTTCTACAATAAAAGGTACTACATTGAATTCTCGGAGCATGACAATACAGAGGAGTAAGTAATGGAATAGGAGCAGACGTGGTGTCTGTGTGTTAGTGGATAATGAGGAATTTAAAGATGTATGCTTCTCTGCTGCCATTCAATCAGACTCTCACCCTGTCCATGTAACGGGCCCTCATCTCTGAGCTGCTGCAAAGCTCTCTGGGAAATCAAACTTCCTGCACAGGAAGGAGGAGACATTTAAAGAAAATGTATGGTCATCCCATAATGCCCTGAACTGGGGGTTTACCGCATTATTTAATCAAGAAAAAAAGGTTACACAGGCTTAACCTTTAATGCAGTTTTTATTTTTGCAGACCTTTACCTCTACAGCTCATGAATATATCATAATAGTGCTTGTTTTAAACTTTAGGTTGGTCAAACTCGTGTAAAGTAGCAGTAGATTTAGTGCATATTGAATGTTTTCAGTGAAAAAAAAGGCCAGCTCACCATTGATAGAACATAAAGATAAAAAATCTACACAGAAATAAAGAATATATGTGATCAGTTCCAGTCTGACAGAACAGCTGGACGGAATTATCAATCAATCAATCAACCAATCAATCAATCAATCAATCAATCAATCAATCAATCAAAGTTTATTTATATTGCAATTCTCAACAATCTATATGGTGCACAAGATGTTCTCCAAGCTAAAATACAAACAGATGCTGTGACTAAATGGATAAAATGTAAAATATTTAAAGGAAAATAACAGGATAAAAGAGATAAAAACTAAAAAATTGCATAACAGCACAATTCAGAACAGCTTTAAGATCTGTTATATAGAAAAATAAAACCACAAAATAAACAAAGTCATCCACAGTTGAACGTCACACACAGGAGAGTCTTTTTTTATACAAAGACATGCTTCCAGCGGGTGAAATGGCTTCAGTTCATCACAAAAAGGCTCTCTGTAATCTTAATCACAAATACTTTACATCATAAAATCATAACAGGAGGACAGCATTTACCGACGTACAGTGTGTCATCATTGTGTGGTATAACCTTTATGTCATGCCTCTTGCAGTCTTTTAGCAGTCTCTGGCATCTGGTCTCTTATTCAGGGCCGCCACAGCACGTCATTACAACGAGTCTTCACTCTGGATGGCCTTCCTGACACATCCAGGATTCCAACCAGAGACCCTCGCATCAACAACACAGACTTAGCCGCTGCTGCACAGAGGCACTAGCTTGTCTGAGGTGTGCTACTGTGAGGAAGGTTTTTCCCACTCCTTGCTTTCAGCAGAGAGATTCCCGCAGGCACAGCCTATTGCACGTCACCCTGCAGCACTTTCTATTTTTGAATTCCCCGGCCAGTCCTTGGTGGATTCACTCAGCTTTTGTTTATTTATTTATTTTTACAGGTAGTCTAACCTTTTCCTCGAGCACCGTCTTTGGGAGTGTTGGCCTAGTGGTTAGAGCAGCGTGCTTGCGCTCAGAAGGATGCAAGTACCCGGTTCGATCCCCAGTGCCTGCACTCTGGGTCCCTGAGCAAGACCCTTAACCCCAGATTGCTCCCCGGGCGCCGCACATGGCAGCCCACTGCTCCCCACTGCTCCCCAAGGGTGATGGGTTAAAAGCAGAGAACAAATTTCATTGTAATGTATGTTTCAATGACAATAAAGATGATATTACTATTACTTATAACTCTGATACAGAACTCTAGCTGGGCTCTGTTGGTGGTGAGCCGATCAGGTCCTGATGTAGGAAAAACGTCCCCAAACCATGACACTTCCAGCGCGATGCCTCTCAGCTGGTATCAGGTTCTTATTCCAGGATGCTGTATTTGGGTTCGTGCCAGACGTCGTCAGTTCTGGTGTCTAAATAGTTTGATTTTAGACCCGTTTGTCTACATTCATGCATGTCATACATACATGTCTGTTTTCCTTAGAAAGTTGCCTCTGTGTGACTAAATGCATGCACATTCACATTAAAAGTAGCTTCCTTTTTTTCTATTCGTCTCCTGATGACATTTTTAGAGTATTTGAAGACTACTTTTAGCATCTTGCAGTCTGCAGTCAGGGGGAACGTGCTTGAGTAACGTTTCAGTTTCTAGTCTGTTTTTCTGGACGGTGGATTGACGGATTTTACATAGAAATACCTTAATAGACTCCTAAACTGCTACAATCCTCTGTCCATAGACCTCAGACAGCTGTTCCGATCTCATCGTGGTGTTCATAGCGCCTACAACGTGCAGGAGCACCAAACCGAAAAGTCAAAGTGGGGTAAACCTCCTTTAAAGGAACTACACCTGAATTTATGTTTGTCTAGTTAACACCAAAATGCTTGTTACGCAATGTCTTAAGATAACAATTGCTTAACTGATTGTGCAATTGAGTCAGTCCTTGCTTGTTTTTTCTTTTTAGTAGAAATAAGCAACAAACTGGGGACAACCCGGGACGACTTTCTCCGCCCATGGCACAGCGATGTGCAAAGCAGTTGCAAATCAACACCTCCTCCGGCGCGTGGATTCATGCATGTAAGTGCTGGCCATTCACATACGAAGATATAAGCATTCTTTCTTTGACATAACCATTTATGTCAAAGAAAACGAAGAAAAGTGCCACGACGAAGCCTTGCTTCCTCTGGAGGATTGTGCACAAGCCTGAGGCGTGCGTTTAACTAAACTAAACTGTTCTCTCTCACGGTTCGAATTTGTGCAGAATCAGGAATCGCGCCTTTAAAATGTTTTCATCATTTGCACCTAAAGCAATACGTCTGTGTCTAATTTTACATGGGAATAAATGTAGGGGGGCGTCCCAATTCCTTTCTCCCCAGATTCTGTGTTTTTTATAACATTTTAAAAAACAAGTGGAAAATATTTTCTTCTGTTTTAATGTTTATTTATACTGCTTGAATTTCTCAATTTCATATATTATATCTGTGTTAGAAAAACACACAGGGTTTCATCATAGGGTTTCCTAGTAGCTGTATATAAATTTTTTGTCACGTTTACAAAAACACAAACGTCACAATTACCTGACACAGAGAGGCTAAGTGCTCTTAGCTGCCTTTCACGTAGGGACGGTTTAATACGGGGAAAGACAAGAGAAGGCGCCTGTTCACTAACGCAGATGATCACAGAAGGTCTGGAAATGGCTACAAGAAAAACTTAACGATAAAATTAGGAATGAATACCAATTTTGCTGCTTCAAATAAATCAGAGAACAAAGGGAAAGATTTGCTCTTGTTCAGGAACATACCCATCGTAGCGCTACATATTAGCTTCAGTTGAAGCGCACCAACACAACACCATAGCTTCAGTTTTTGTTTTTTCCTTTTTTACTTCCTCTAGTGCTCCTACTGTTTAATGATAAGGACCGTGGTATTTGTAAACTCTAATACATTATTTAGAAATGTTACAGAGTGACACAGCAACAAAGCGACACGGTAATTTCAACTTCAGAAAACCCCATCAACACCGGGAGGATCCCTTCTCAGAGGAGAGAAATATTTGTCACTGTTTCAACTGTAAACACTGTTTTGACATAATTGCTGCCCTGAGAGTGTGTGAAGTTGAGAGAACCTCATTTATTCCAGTCTTAACATCCCTTGGGGGCTGTTTTCACTCGCAGTGAGCAGTCATTAGAAAGCGCACACACTGCAGGAAGCCGCAGCACAAAGTGCACCATCTATGTGTAATATTGTTGCACACATAAGCCCATTAGAATAGGGTTTCTTCATTCATTTTATTTTAGAAGCAAAAGCCAGTCTTTAACATTTCTAATTTGCCTGAGGATTTGTTTTTTGGTCCCTGATATCAATTTGAGTCACTGAGGCAAATAATACGGATTTAAAGTCATATTTATAGTCATAGTAGCTTTAAAGACCAAGAAAATATCACAATTTCATCAGTGTCACCTGGTCTCTATTTGTATCGCCGCGCCCCTTTTAACCCACTAATCTCCAGGGTTTTTATTTTCTTTTGAGTGATTTCTTTGCTGTTATGTTCCTTAGGTCTCCCTTTCTTTAGGTATTTCCTGTTATTGTTAGATGTTTGAGTTTTTCGGTTTTCTTATGTTTATTCTTTTCCGGTTTATATTTTCTGGTTGCTACCATTTTAACTCATTGTTTTTTGGATTATGTTCTTTGTAAATCTTTTATATGTTTGTGTTATTTCTTTTATATTTCCTGCACGTGTTTCCCTCCAGGTCCTGTTGACTCCTCCCTTTAACTCAGCTGTTCTCCTCCTGATTGCTTTCACCTGTTTCTGCCTCACTGTTCTCCACACCTCCCTCTGTACTTAAACTCCCTGGTTTTTGTTCTCATCGCTGGTACCTGTGGTATCTCTGCATTTGGGCTCAGTGGGCCCCACCAGGTATCGCTGTGGAGCTCGACGTACACAATAATCAATGGAACAGGATCAATCTTTAGATTAATATTGTAAAAAAGCCTGATTCCCTTACCAATAAAATTCTTTTATAAACATTTGTGTTAAAATATAAATAAATATCTAAATCTGCCAGAAAACGAACAAGCTCAGAGGCAATATCCTCTTGAAGCGCTGTGATATTTTGGCCGGCCCACCAACGTTTATTTAAATAATGAACATCTGAAATCGCAGTGCACAAATCCTACGGCCCCAAGCTCAGATCGTCCAATCAAAATGCTGGAAATGCACACGTTATGTTTACAATCTGCTGGATAGTGTGCAACAATTGAGTGTTGGTTGGCCTTGTTAGCTCAGCGAAAGATCGATGTGAATCTTTTCCGTTCAATAAATTAACAATATTAGTGAGCCTTTATTTGTAATTTTATGTATACATATTTTATTACATTGAGCTTATATAAAATGGCATTTATAATGTGTTGGTTCATGCTAATTTATCTATTTCCTTTAAAATTTATCAAAGTCAGGTTGTATTAATCTCAAAAAAATTAGTTGCTGCTAATAGGTGCTGAGTTTTTGTACCCAAATTAACTTATCATGCCAGAGACGCCACTGTTCCCCATTGCTCCATTGTTCTGTCTGATTTTACAAATTTTTTTACCCTCCTCATCCGTTCTGGAAGTTTGCTTTACATCTTCAATTAAATCTTTGTTTTCATCATGCGGAGTCCGAGTTCCACTCTGTGTTTTGGTCCTACTTAAACCTCACAAAACATGACAGAGGTGGACATTGTATATGTTATACCAATAGACTTAGACTTAGACAACTTTATTGTCATTTTGTATGTACAGAGTGTATACAAAATGAAATTTCGTTGCGTACAGCTTACGACAAGAGGGGAAGCTACATGTTTTTAAACATATATCTAACTGTATGTTTGCAGTTTCAGTCTTTAAAAAACTCACATCTTGCTCCTGGAGATGATGCTTTCATGCAGGCTCGTTTCCTGAGTGCATGGGCCAACATCTGCGTGCTTTCCCTTCATACGACTCGTTGGTAATTCAGTTGGTTCTAGTTAACAGTATGCAGACACATTTTAAAGAAAAAGTAGCTCCCCTGCTTCATTAATGTATGTCTTTGAAAAGTTCTTTATAGCTTTGTAATGTAACGTGTGTGTAACACGCCACAAGCAGATAGGAAGCTGCATCATCCAATATAGTTTCTGTTTTGGCATGACCATTGTAAAGTAAAAAAACAACAACAAAAAAAACACTCAAATCAATCAAGATGAGATGTGTGTCCAACTTCTGCTATGTAGAGAATCAACAGCCAAAAAGATTAGTTTTTTAAAGCAGCACTGTGTAAGTTGTGACCCAAGTATTAGCTTAATTTGAGATATATTAAATTATTTCTCAGGTGAACATACAGCCCTTGGCGCGCATTGATGCTTCGTGCGGGCTGCCCTTCTCAAATGCTCGAGAAGGTCGGCTCCATCGCTGAATGGGTCATGTGACCTAGGCCGCAGCTTTACGGCAGTCTGAGCTCCTTTAAACGCCAGAGCTAACCTTATATTTCCGGTTCGGCTGCACTCTGTACTATCCTCGCATCAGTCAGGGTGACAGACCAGCATTGCTCGCTAGGCGCTTGTGGGGAAGCTGTGCCAGGCTTGCACGAGGGTGCCTTTCTCTGCTGCTTTCCATTGTAGGAAGCAGCTTCACAGGGAGATTGTTTAATTTTGCGGTGCTGCCAGGTGACACCAGGGGCACTAAACCTGGAAGTTAGAGGTCTAGCGCCCCTAGTGGCTAAAAGTTACACCGTGCTGCTTTTACGGTGCGTTCCATTTGTCCTCGGTAGTTGTAGTTCTCGTCCTCCAGGTCAGAAATTTCAACTGGAACGGCCCCTAAAGTCAGTATTACATGTTGGAAAGTCGGTGCAACAGGATGGTACCCGACTTCGGGATACACGATGGCTGCTACTCGCAGCAGCATTGAGTAAAAGCTCCTATTTTAACTGTTTGTAGCATTTTTTTATTATCTCTGTGACATTTAGACAGTCATACAGGTGCTACCTCTGAGTGTTCATCAGAAGGGATGTTTATTTGCACAAAATACCGCCTAGAACAGCGTTATTATCATTCTTATTGTTTTAAGCAACGAAGGAGCGCCCCTTACTGTTGTTTAAAGTTTCATGCTCAATTGTTCCAGTTTCCAACGACAAGAGGAAACTGGAACGCAAAAAGGCGGAGATGACGTAATCTGTGACTCGTTAGTTTGGCCTCCGAGGCAAAAGGAGGTAATGACGTTGATCTTTGCTTCAAATAAAAACTACACCAATGGGAAGTGCAGAGGAGCACAAACTGAAACGGACAACCGTATACTAGGAACAAGTGCACCATTTACCACCGAACCTGCGTCGTGCTCTGGTGCTAAGTCATGTTAGAAGAGCAAAGTGGGCATCCCCAAAGTGTTCCCACAAAGCTGTAAGAATGAAATCATCCCAGTTTGAAGCAGCCAGGTAAGTATCGTCCTCCTCGTCGTTGGGTGGAGCAAACAGAGAGCCGTGATTCATGATTGTGTGCTGGATGTCTGAGGTCAGGCTCCATGAGAAACCTCCAACTTTCCCACGTAGAATTCCAACTTCTCACTGAAAATCACTGCTAATTTTCCCATTCATTAGCTTGGAAAGGTCTGTCTTAGTAAAAATGGAGCGCATAATTAACGTCTTTCAACCAATAAAGCAGAGCCATTAGATACAAATCTTTTTGCTTTGTATTGTTTTTAAGATTTAACAAAGAAAACTCTTCTTGGAATTTTGCTCTATATAAAATCAGTGCAGGTGGTAGTGTTAGAAAAACTATTTTATTTTACTGAGGTGGTACTTATATAGAATATAGTACTGTCACGATCCCCAGATGCTTCTGATTATTTATTTATCAGTTTAATTCATGGAATCGTGCATATTTTCTGTTATTGTCTATGTTTTCATTTACTATTTCTCACACCCTTCTAATTCCTCTTCCTAAATTGCCTTCCAGTCGTTTGTGATTACACACAACTGTGTCTTGTTTAGTCCAGTGTTTTCAAGCTCCGGGTTTCTGTTTAGTCCTCGCTGGATCCTTAGTTGGTTTAGTTTTGTATTCCTAGTCGCTAGTTAGTCGCTAGTCTTAGTTGGGGTCCATAGTTCATATCTCTAATTGGTATTCTGTCCTAGCCTGTAGCCTACCTGTTTGTAACCTTACCTGATGTTTTTTTGGATTAAAGTCACTTACCCGCCTCCGCGCCGCTTTCACTGCGCCAATCATGACAAGCACTAGTATACTTATAGAATATTGACCTTTAGCTACATGATGTTGATGGTTTGTGTTGCTGCTGTGCCAGCCGTGGATATAGTAGGTTGTAAATTTGGGAAATTGTCCGTGCAAAACGAGGCTGTGCGGCTTGTTGGGAATGCAGAAGAACATAAAGTCACAGACAGTAACAGAAACAACGGAGATCACAGTCGAGTGCAGTCAGGGAATCCAAGACTGATCAGTTTAAAATTTGGCAAATCCCTGATCTGAACAGCTGAGAGCTTAAAAGGCCGTCTCTGGTGTATATTTTTGATAGATAATAGTCACCCTGAAAGAGCATAGACTCTAACGGAGAGGAACCTTCTCTTTAAATTTAATGTCTGGAGGCGGGTTTTCTGTTCAGCACTTCTCCACTTTTGATTTGTTCGCCTATCAAAAACTTCCTGGGTTGTTTGCTTTGTCTTCTGTCTGTTTTTTTTTTTTTTTACGTTAAGGCGTTATTGAGTCAGAGTTCAGGTTAGAAGAAGGTTGTAACGTCACATCCTTCACCTTTGGTAAACAGAAAGGTTGAATGCTCCGGAGGTGTTGGGGGTTAAAGTTGTGAGGTAGGAGGAATGTGTTGATTTTCTAATAGAGAATATGGAGCAGAACGAGAGCCCTGCTTCCTCCTCCTGACTCTTTCACACCAAGTCTTCCTTCCATCTTGCCTTTTCCTGTTTTGATTTTTGTTTCTTTTTTTCCAGTCCTTGCATGCATCAAATTTTTTTTTTTGTCACTGCTGCCTGATAAATTCAGCCCTCAGCATTCAGATGTTACATCCTCAGCTACTCTGAAGATGCACGCACAAGCACATTGTACAAGAAAATATCCCTCCCACAACAAAATCACACTCGGATAGAAAACAGGCGAGCATGCCCCCGCACACACACACACACACACACACACACACGTTTGTTCTCTCACCGTATACATTTACGCATACATGTGCAAACAGATAGACACTCGTACAAATAGATGTTTTTCAAAAAAAAAAAAAAAAAGCTTGCAAATTCCATTAGAGTCCCAAAAGGATTTGGGTTAATTTAGTGAATACTGGGTCAGAGCTGCCACAGGAGCTGAGAGAGGGCGAGGTGTCTCTGCACAAGCTGCCGTCTCAGTGTGTGCTCGTCATGTGTACGCACACATGTGTGTGTGTGCGGTGGAGAAACGCTGACTGTGTGAAGAGGAGAGTCCTGGAAGGAGCAGCAGCTGCGGCGGTGGTGGCGGCGGCGGCGGCAGTCTAAACCCAGCCACTCTCTCCAAAGATAGCGCTTCTTTCTCATTTGCTCTGGCCCTATTTTAATAATAGCTGTGCATAAGTAATTTCTAAAAGGCCAGGCAGGCACACGGGCGTGGGTGGGTGGGTTGGGGGGGGAAATTAAACTCATTTTATCTGTGAGCAGGTGGATTCCTATTTATCATTAACATGCATAGAATTTGCACAATGTTATTTCTTGCTGCTGCTACTGATGGCGCGTCATCCAAATAATGTCAGAGGAGGGTCCCTGCCTCCTTTTTTTTTTTTTTTTTTTGCTTATGCTGGAGTGAAATTCATAGATAAAGGTACTAGGGTTTTTTTTTTCTTGCAATTTTCTGCAAACGGAAACTAATTCTGGGAAGCTTCTTATAACAGTGCAGGCTCATTTGGTTTGCATTAAAAGAGGGACAGGGGCGACAGTAGGATTTCTGCCAGATTTCCAAGAGATGCTCCAACATTCGCTCTTATATCATTAGTAATGCCCCAACCCCACCACCCCCTACTCTCCATCTTCTTACAGAAGCCCTTTTCCTCTTTTAACTGGCATTAAACAATCTCAAGTCATTATTGGCCCAATAATAAAACTGGAATATATTTGACTTCCTGATTTAGATCCTATCAAAATATTGGAATGTAAATGTGTCATTTTGCACACATGATATGGAGGTTTAATAATTGCTTGGTATCCTCTGAGTTATTGCAGCATAATTCAACATCAGGATTAATTGTCATTTCTTTACAATTAGGATTGTGCTTTTTAATTTGTTTTTGGATAGTTAATCTTTTTTTTTTTTTTTTTTGGGCACAGTACAGCGAGGAGCTGTGTGTCTAATGTCAAACTTTGATATTGCTGCTGCATTTTGGGAAGAAAAAAAATCTATGATTTAGTCTTTGTCTGTAGTCCATGTTTCTTTTAGATGTAAAGGTTTTATTTAGGGTGTCTAAACAGCTCATTTATTCATACACGGCGATGGATATTTTTTCCCCCTTTACAATGATATGAATAAACTAAAATAGAAAACAGTCATGTTAGAAACCCTGGCAGCTAAATTTGATAAATCTAAGGTATCTATTAGATTTTTTTGTGCATTACGGTTGCATACGTCGCTCAGATCAAAGCACATGTGACTTCGGATCACCTCGGCATCCGTGTTATTGTCATGCATCACACACTTTGCAGGGGTGGGGGGTGCAGGCGGGATTAGACGCTCTGTAACCAGTCATTCACACCAGTGTTTACGGCGATGAAGAGCCAGATGATGATGATGATGATGATGATGATGATGTGCGCCTCTCTCTCCCCCCTGACAAATAACAGCATGGCAGCTCATGGCAGCTCTGCGGCTCCTGACAGCCAGCCAAGCAGGCAGCCAGTCAGCCATTGTTTTGTAATGTGTTTCACTCTGCCAGCGCTGATCCTTTGCTAAGGTACTTACCACGCCATTGTTGTCTAAGTATGCTATTTTCTGGCTGGGCACCTCCACTATAGAATAGGGTGCTTTCCCCCTTTCTCTCTTTTTTTTTTTTCTTCTAAAAGAGTGGTTTGTTACAGTCACCGTCATACTAATCCTGGTGTGTGATATGTATATGTGTCAACACTGAGAAAGAGAGGGGGGGGGGGGGGGAGCCAGGAGGGTCTTAACCCAGGAGGGGAATGAAGTGAATGGCTGATAGACAGACAAGCCCCATTCACTTCTTACTGTCCTCACTGACACCAAATTGCTGTTTATCAAAAATAAGACGAGCGGCATAATAAGGATACTTCAGCAAGGCGTCGTCTCAAATTTGTAAAAGCCTCCTAGTATTTCCTCTGCAACGTTCAGCAAGCAGGCGGATTAATGGATCAGGTCAAAGGGAAACTTTCAGCCACGGCGATGAGGATTATTAATTTATAACGGCGTAATGCTGAGATAGACTCGTCTGCATATCGCCGTGCTTTGTGTTTTGGGAAAATATCTTGTTTATGTGTCCTGGGGTGAGATACAGATAGGAGCATCGATATCACTCCGCTGTAAATAGGAAATTAGCCGAACGAAGCTTGGCTGGGAAATTAAGAAAGTGGAATTATCATTAAATTAGTCTTCCGGTCTTGTGGGGACCGGGCCGTCGGCTTGGGTGGCTCGGTTGGGTCTTGGCCTTTGTCTGCCCTGTGCTGCTTTTGCCGTGTCTCCCCCCCCCCCCCCCCACCCGTTTCTTATGCCACACACACATTTACTTCTACCCTGCCTTCAAATGAACAAAGTCAACGAGGGAAATGTCCCTTTTTCCACTTTCTTGTACAGCAAATCTGCCCCAACACTGTACGGAAACCAGACCCACCTCTGAAAATGTCCTTTACGAATCACAAACCTGCAAGGATTCAAACATTGCAAATAAACCACGCAGCTGCAACACCAGGACAGCTTTATGTTGCATTCCTCTCTTCGCCCTAAAATCTTCCCCAAAAAACACAATTTCCAGGAAAAAAAACCCAGATTTAACACGTCTAGATTTACTACTGAACAAATAAACAAAGGTGATGATGTGGTTATGGTCTAATAACAGATTACTTTAAACATCACTCTTATGTTTTAAAGTTAGACGATGTTTAGTGTTTTTCGACTTTTCTGTAATGGACAGCTATAGCTGGGTTGTTAATAAATTGGATTTCTACATAATCACTACAAATTCATGTTTGACCATTTTAAAACAGAACCAAGAATTAAAAATGTAAGTTTGCTTGCAGCAATCAAGCTGTGGAGGAATAACTCTGAAAGAAAAAGCTTCCGTAGGGCGTCTCAGTTGTGTGATACATCATTGCACAAGCTGTATTTTAATTACCACTCTTAAACTTTTGCTCTTCCCGTTTCTGGTTCGCTCTGCACATTTCACCCCACCATGGTGATGACGGGACAGGAAATCGCGGGGTGCAGTAATAACCCTTATTTTGAGACCTACTTGAACCCTGCTCTTCCTTCTAAGCAGATTAGAAACATTTATAATTGCATGTTATCACAATATCCTGCACAGCATATTGCAATAAATAAATAAATAGGAAAAAAAAAACTTCTGTGGGCTAATTTTTCTCCCCTCCTCCCGGGTGCAGAGGAAGATCAGAGTTAATTCAGCAGCGTTATGGTAATGTAGAAGTCCCTATCGGTCCCTGCATCGCACATACTAACAAGCTTAGGATAAGCCCGGCCTCGGACGGTATGAGGTTTGAATTTCTGGAACCGGCGCGGTTTCTGCATCCAAATCTCGCTTCAGCAGAAACCAGAGGGGGTGATTCCTCTGCTTTAAAAAAAAAATTAGTGCTAGTGCATATATATTTTTCTGCAAGGAAAGGAGGTTTGATACCTTGAGAGGAGAAAATGCACTGTATGTGAAAAAAAAAAATACATTTAAGGATGGCAAAAACCGTGTTAGGACGGCTAATCAGCTGGCAGCTCTGAAAAGCCTGTAAGCATGCATTAGGAGATTTACGCAGAGCGCACGGCTAAAGCCTCACAACATTGTTGACTCATTTAAAGATGCCAGCATCTCAACTTTAGCGCGCCGCTAACAAACGCGGCCATGTTGGGTCGGTGTACTCTGCACTTCTCCTGTCTGCGTGCGTAAATCGCAGCGGATCTGCCATAAGCGCGTTAGGCCCCGGGGCTCATCAGCACCGTGTGAGCCCCAGCAGAGGAGACAACATGCTAAATCCTGTTTGCGGGACTCTGACTGCGCGCTGCGCTCGGGCTAATCTAGCCGCCCTCAACCTCCCAGTGCGGCGGGAGCGGCTTCTGGAAGAGAGGGTGCCGGGGAGTTTAAAAACGGTATAAAATGTTGTTGTTGTTTTTTTTCACTTTGGTTCAGGAGAAAAGAAAGGCTTGTAAATTAAAAGTAGAGAGAAATGTTTGCTGAGCTGTGAAGACGAGGGTGTGTTGGTTTTAAAACGGGCCAAATTAGGCTGAGAACAAAAATGGAATGAGACACCAGGATGGAAGATTTAAACCACCATCCATCCATCCATCCATCCATCCATCCATCCATCCATCCATCCATCCATCCATCCATCCATCCGTCCGTCCGTCCCTCCATCCTTCCATTCGTCCATCCGTCCGTCCATCCTTCCATCCGTCCGTTCTTCCATCTGTCTGTCCGTCCATCCATCCATCCATCTGTCCGTTCATCATCCATCCATCCATCCATCCATCCATCCATTTATCCATCCATCCATCCATCCATCCATCCATCCATCCATCCATCCATCTGTCCGTTCATCCTTCCATCCATCTGTCCGTCCGTCTGTCCGTCCTTTCATCCATCCTTTCATCCATCCTTTCATCCATCCTTTCATCCATCCATCCATCCATTTATCCATCCATCCATCCATCCATCCATCCATCCATCCATCCATCTGTCCGTTCATCCTTCCATCCATCTGTCCGTCCGTCTGTCCGTCCTTTCATCCATCCATCCATCCATCCATCCATCCATCCATCCATCCATCCATCCACCATTCCATCCATCCATCCTTCAATCCAGGCATCCATCCATCTGTCCGTTCATGCATCCATCCACCATTCCATCATCCTTCAATCCATCCATCTGTCCGTTCATCCATCCATCCACCATTCCATCCATCCTTTATTCCATATTCCATCCATCCATCCATCCATCCATCCATCCATCCATCCATCCATCCATCCATCCATCCATCTGTCTGTTCATCCATCCATCCACCATTGCATCCATCCATCCTTCAATTCATCCATCCTTCCATCCGTCCGTCCGTCCATCCTTCCATCCATCCATCCATCCATCCATCCATCCATCCATCATTCCATCCATCCATCCATCTATCCATCCATCACCTACTAATCCGCAGGCAGAATCAGCTCATATATAATTCAGTTTGCAACGCTGCCTTTAGTTTTACTGCACCAACATTTAGGAGTTGCAATAATGCAAAGGTCCTGTTAGTTCCTGCAACATTACTCGTTTTACATGAATAAATGTTCAATCCATCAGAAATAACATTTAACCCTTTATATGCTCCCTTTGGAATAAGACACATATCACCAGTACTGCCGTAGCAGAAGAGCTTTCACCAAAATGCAAAAGTTAGCGGTTTTCTGCATCGTAGTGTGAAACGTTGCTTATTAGAAAAGATTTGTGTAAAATGGGACATAACTTTCACATTCTGGTGGTTAAATCAGACTAAACATTTCATGTTTTAGTTCAGTTAGGATTAACAAAATTATCTTTATTTGCCAGAATAATTAACAAGGTAATTTTTTAAATAGATCTTCTTCAAAGTCAGCGGTTTTCACATGACGTCGATATTTTGTAAAGTTGACTTTTAAAACGACACATCAGGGCTTCCACTCAAAAACAGGAACTCTCTTGTCCCTTTTCAACTAACTAGTCAAAATGTTTCAGGTCGTTGTTTATTTGGAAAACCTATTTAGGCCCAAGCCTCAACCTCGTGCCTAATATCTTAGACGTGCCTTCAATGTTACCACATAATGTTCTTTTTCGTAAAATGCCATCCGTTTGGTGAAGCGCACCAGTCTATAATCCACCGAGACCCAACATGATGGTGCCATCCCCATACTTATATATAACATAAATCATCATTTGAATAGTCTCCAATTTTTTTTTTTTTTTTTTTTGTCATTTGTATGTTTGCACACTGTAATCTGGCATTTTATGCTGCTTATGAATCGGTGACTTCTCATGGTGCCTCTCACCAAAGTCGGCCAGTAGCTCCAGTATCTGTTTTTTTTTTTTTACTGTTGTTCTGGGTGAGATTCACACATTTTGCACCAAAATACGTTCATCTCTGGGACAAGGCAGCCGCCTCCGTCCTGAGCAGTGTGATGGATGGTCATTCTCATGGTTTTTAAGCTTACATGCAACCGAACAGATGAATGAGGAACCTTCAGTAGTCTGGAAATCGTCCTCAAGGAGAAATACTGGCCTAGAAATACCTGGAAGATGGAGACATTTTTTTTTTGAGCTAGGGTTTAGTTTTAGGTCTAAGGTGTCAATAAATTTTTATGTTAAGGTCAATGTTGAAAATCAACCTATGGAAGTCAAGGCATAGTCCTCAGGAAGTATGTAAAACAAGGATGTGCGTATGTATTTGTTTGAGAGAGAAAGGCAGGCGGAGGCAGAAGCGGAGAGGGGAGAGGCGGCTGTCTGACCTGCTCCAAAGTTTGCTTCACAGAGTTCAGATTTAGATCTTTATGAGATTTTTGCCTCAGCCACGGCGGGAGCGACGAGAATACGTTCATAGCACAAAAGATTTGTAATCACAATTAAACTATTTGCATTGGTTGGATTTTGCATATTTGCGCTGAGAGATCTTTGGTCAAAGGGCCGGCGACTCCCCGGCTGCTCTCAGCCTGCGAGAGCCAGTGTTGAATCTACTTGTGTTTAATCATGATGCGTGCTGCTTACTTCTTAATTATACACCGTGATTGGCTTAAACCAACCTTTGGTAGGCGGGCACTAGGTTTCGCTTCGCCCAATCAGCTCGGAGAGTTCTGCTGAATGTCACTCCTTTCGGAAAACGGATCCATCCATTACTATTTATTACTTATATTACCATTGGCCACTGTCCCAGTTTGCTAATGTTCAGGTGGAACCAGGGCTCATGATTGAGCCAAACAGCACCATTTGTCAATTTAGAGTCCAACTCAGGACATAGAGCCTCTGTCTTTCTCAGGCCCTCATTAAGTTTCTTACTCTGGGAAAAGTGCATTTAGGCTTTTCTGCATCGAGCTTACCTTGAGACAGCTTGATTTCTCGACACCCCGCCAGATAAGAGCAGGCAGAGTGACTTTGTAAAGTGCCTTGAGATGACATGCTTCATGAATAGGTGCTATATAAATAAAATTGAATTGAATAAGGCCCAATTTCACCAAAAGCTACCTGGAAAAATCTTCAGTTTTTATTTTTAGGTCCTTTTATCCACAAAGTTCCAATTTTTATTCAAACTTTACACATTAGCTATCGAGTTAGCATAAAGCTGTTTAGTGTTTTTTTTTTTTTAAAACAATTTTGGCAAAATAAAAGGCCGATGAAGAGCCAGAGCTGATATAAAGTTCTTATTTATCTAACTTTTACTCCCCCCCCCCCCCCCCCCCCCGACCCCCCCCCCCCCCCCCCCCACCCCACCCCACCGGTTCGCCGACCGTCCTTCTGTCTCCGCCACTCGCCGTCTCTCTGTCTGCCTCTTTTCTCCCCTAATGATAATTCAGAACATCACAGATTTGGCACTTGTAGCAGGTCTCGCAGAAAAATTAATTAATGCAAACTCCAAGTGCTATCGAAATTATACATTTGGAGTGCGCGCAGATAGAGAGAAAGAGAGGGGGAGAGATGTGAGGACGTTCTGGTCTCATTAAGAGAGCAGGCAGAGTGAAATTAGTCTGAATATAATGACAGGCCACACTATCTCATGTAAAAACAGCCCTGTTTTCCTCTCTCATTCATTGGCACTAGTAATTAGTTTTGGCCCTAAAACTGTCACCCTTTACTCTAGAAAAGGCAGATGTGATTTGAGGTGCAATTTAATCTTGCTTTAATGAAGAACTAATGGACGCATTGCAAATTACTTTTTTTTTTTTCCCTCCTCCCCCACAACCCCCCCCCCCTCCCTGTGTGATTGAACAAGGGGGCTTGGTGGTGGTGGTGGTGGGGGAAATCTATTTCCTGCTTTTGAAAAGATCAAGAGTATCTTTGATAATGGTGAGAGCGTCACCGGCAGCCTCCCTGCATCGAGCCAGCGAGCTCTTTTAGGTGAATCACAATTCAGCGGAGAGGAGGCCACAATTAGCGACAAAGCAGAGAGAGCACGGCGGGGCCCGGGCAGGCAAAAAGCCTCGCGGTGCTCCAGGCTCCTTGTTAGAAACAGGCCCCCGAGGTGTCACGTGGGAACAATAGGGCTTGATAAATTACCCCTTAAAAAAAGAAGAAAAAGATGTACCGCTAATTTTCAATTACACCTATAATGCATTTTCCGATCGGAGGGAGAAATTGGACCGGAGAACAAACAGTCATGTTCTCAACGCTGCCCCTCTTGTTTGTGACGGCGGGGCTTTCTAAGAGCCTCTGACATCCAGAGTGTATTAGCTATAAATTACATGGTCTTTAAAATGGCAGCTCGCTGGTGATTTTCCCTCACGGATGCAGAAAGAGAAACATATGGAAGGGAATCTAATCATCTCCAGCAATTACTTTGAATTTTTTTTTTTCGTCAAATGATAATCACAGGCAAAGGGGCCAAAATTGCATTCTCGTCTGATTTCTTTTCTTTTTTTTTAACCTAATTTTCCAAATGGTGTTGTTGTTTGGGGAAAGATGGGAATATTAGAGGAGAAGAGTTAAAAAAAATGCCTGCCTGCAGCTCTGTAAACCACTTAAGGGACACAGTGTTTCAAACTGGCATCGCTAACAGATGATGTCGTAGAGAATATATCAAGGCCAAATAATAGTCCTTGAAATGGGTGAAAGGGGACGTGAGAACTGAGGAGGGTCGGACATGTGGAACATGTGTATCTGTCGTTTTTATGTCTGTGTGTGTGAATTTGAGCCGAGCCGAAGCAAAGCAGAAAGCCTAATGGGAGTGGGCTTAACTCCTGCACACAGCCTCGCTACATATCTGATTACTGGGACCAGTAATTTTCTTTCCTTAAATAAGGAAGAAATTGGATAGGATGAATGAAATTTGGCTGTCATACTGCAGTGATGGTGCAGCGGGGAGATTATGTGTTTCACATAATCGTTCATCATTTCCCAACCAGTGTTCGGGCTTAGCATAATGGAATTGGTAAACTGGTTTAAATCAGAACGTGAGGACAGACTATCAGGCAGACTGTGAGGGTCTGTGGTAATGTCTTCAGACCAAACACACACACACACACACACACACACACACACTGAGCCACATGCAGTGCAAACAGGAACACCAGCTTCACCTCTCCCTCCCAAGTGCCAGCACACATTCAACTGCGTTTCAACACAGCCTAAAACCTACATGTTCTCCATCTCTGTGTCACAGATTCTAGTTATTTATGATTCATACATTGATTTAACGCGTTATTAACCTTAACTAATATATTTAGTGTATGTATTTACATAATAATTACAATTGCAGCAGCGTGGTTTCTCTTTATAGTGACGATTCGGCTTTATGTCTACATTAAAGCAGTTAAATGGCAATAAAACGGCAGAAACCCAGGGTAGCATTTAGAGAAACTTGCATTGCATTCCTGCTCCTTCATTTGTTTATGTTGTTAATGACTAGAAAACTGTTATTTTTTGTTTTAGAATCTGCTACTGACAGTTTTCTTTTACTTTCTTGCATGTGTGTCTAGTTTAAATTCAAGTTTTGATTTTGTAACGCACTTTGAAAGCAGCATCTGCCTTCCACCAGACTATGCAGAATAGTCCATAAAAATTCAAAAGCACAGGCTGGTCTTTTCATCGGAAAATACTGAATAACAGTTTTTTTTAATAACAAGATACCAGTTATTTATAAGGCACATTTAAAAAAAACATGCTGTACAAAAAGGCAAATCAGATTATTTTAACCGTTGCTTTTTTTTGATGAAAGAGCTGTTATAGAAATTATGACTTGTCAATGTCTGCAGGAGCTTTAAGCGTATTTTCTGCAAAAATCTTCTTGATTTTTTTTCCCATTCAATTTATGTTATTGTATATAACACATTTAAACAGAAGCCCAGTGTATATTTACATATACTTGAAGAGAACTGTTTTAATGTCCTCAGACAAATGCAGGATTTCAGTTGGCAATAAACTGTTTTTTTTTTTTTTTATCTAGCCATCATATAATAATTCTTACCTGATAATCTGGGGCAAATGTTGCTTCAAATTGTATCTAAACCGAGTTTTCTAACTATCTTTGCTGTCAAGTTGCTTTCTGTGAACTTTTTGAGAAGCAATAACTTTTAATCAATCCAACAAGTTTGTCATAATAAAAGCAACGACGACGTTTCGGCAGGTATTAAACATACTTTTTCATTAAGCCCACATTTCTGTATAAAATCAGTTTCTATAGGTCTGATGTAATAATCTAATCTTAAATATCATGTTTTCATTAGCTTTAAGTAGAAAATGATCAAAATCATCAGCAGAAAACAAAGGCTTAAAAACACCAGTCTGTGTGTAATTAATCTATATAATGTGTTTCACTTGGTGAATTGAGTTACTGCAATAAAATGACCTTTTCACTAATGCCAAGTTATTGAATTTGTTGTTAAAATGATTCTATGAGTGTTATTTTTTTCAACACTGGAGGCTCTTCATACACATGACATAATTTAAATCACTGCTTACTCTTCATAAGATGTAATAAATGTAATATGCGATGGTTAAAATTTCACAATGAGCCCTAGATTCACCCATGATGCAGTTCAGTTCAGCGCGTCGGTGTTCAGGTCTGTCCTCAGTGGGACTTTCTCTTGTAATTTGAACTCCCAGGGTTGTATTTTGTCTCTGCTGGAGTCCCACGGTGGCGCACATCTCAGGAAACTGTTGCTCTGAACATTCAGAGCCAGAGGGCTAACTCTTGGCCACTAGGTGTCACAGTGACTGTTTGTAAAAGATTTATGAAGCATCTCCTCTCTGCACCGCCACACAACCCTGAAGAGTAACGTTTGTGTTTGTCTTCCAGATTTAAACCAGCCCAAAGCTTTCAAATGTATTCCTCCAGTCTGAATAAATAATGCAGAAAAGCCTTCTGAATTGGCTTCACTGATTAATGGAGGATCGAGCAAACTGTTTTGGTTTCAGCGGCCGTTTGTTGGAGGAATGTACAAACACGCTACATGATGTCAGGGTTAAAAGTTTTGGCTTTCACTGCTTTTTTAATTTTTTATAATGTCTTTCTCCTGTGAGAGGAAGTGGAAAATTTATTATCTCCCGTGTGCTTCTGTTGAGGGTGGAAATAAATATGTCAAATGACTTAAGTTTTAATTATTTGAATGCTTGAGCATGAGGCCGCGTGTTGAAGCAGTGGTTAGCACTGTAGTCTTAAAGCAAGAAGGTCCTGGGTTCAAATCCGTGGCCTGGGCTCTTTCTGCATGGAGCTTGGAAGTTGTCCATGTAGATGAGTGGGTTCTCACTGGGAACTCCGGCTTTCTCCCACCGTCTAAAAGCATGACTGAGGTTAATTGATGTCCCTAAATTGCCCTTCCTTGTTTCTGTGTGAATTAATGGTTGTGTGTCCTGTGATGGACTGGCAGTCTGCCCAGTTCCTGCTGGAGAAAGGCACTAGCCCCCCCCCCCTTCTGGGACCCCACAGGTATACACGATGGATAGCTGGATGAATGTTAAAGATGGCATGAGCATTATTATCCTGAGCCGCTACACTAACTGCACATACACTGCTAAAACTAAGATAAAAATAAGCAAAACTTTCTTAAAATTAGTGTATTTGTCCTTGATTTGAGCAGGTAAATAAGATGATCTGCCAACGGAATGAGCTTTTTGCACTTAAAATAGGAACAACTCATCTCCATCATTTTATTTAGAGGGCATAATATCTAATTATCTTATTTTAGGGGTCAAAATACTCACTTCATTGGCAGATCATCTTATTTACCCGCTCTAATCAAGGTCAAACACACTCATTTCAAAAGAATTTGACTTATTTTTAGTTACGTTTTTGCAGTGTATGCTCAACTGCTGCAGTCCTTTGGAAGGTCTGCTCAAATATTATACTGGTGACCTGATTACAGAGTTAGTCAACCCTCACGCTATGATGTGAAGACGCTTTTCTTTTTTGCACCGATAAAGATTCATCCTGTCTTAGCATGGCAAACGGTCAGGATTGGCTCCTGAATCCTTCACCCACATATTTATTAGATTTATTTGATAGGGACAGACACACAACAGCATAGACAAACTGAATATAATCTGATTGAATTTGACTTTGTAAAGTGTCTTGAGATGACATGTTTCATGATTTGGCACTATCTAAATAAAATGTAATTAAATCAAACAGCAGTCCCGTGCCTGTATCATGGTGCTTATAGTGTAATCTGGTTTTCAGCACTTTTTGTAGACAATAAATCTAAAGATTATTACGAAGGGAAATGGTAATAACAACAATAGCAAATAAAATATTTATTAATGTATTGGTTGAATTAATTAGTAATTAAATTAGTAGTTATTTGACCACTTGAGGGCACTCGTGAGCTGTGCATACAGCATCGAACCTTCAGCCAAAGATGGTCAGAGGAATAATGAGAGGGTGACATCTCACAGGCTTCAGCCAAATACACATGCACTTTGTGTGACATGTCATCATAAATTATTTACATGCTTCTAGCACAATAGAAACTCTTTTTTTTTTTAATTGTGCCTCATTTCCACACACGTGTAACCACGTAAAAAGCATCATTTAACATTTCAGTGAACAATCTGTGTGCCGTAGAAAGCAGGAATCCAAAGTTGCTTCTTGGAGCGGAACAAGAAAGGAATTATTTCTCATCTTTCTACTTTCTCTTGTAGAAACTCTAATAACAAGAGAGCAGCGAATGGGACACTCAGAGAAATAAAAGTAGCTGCTTTGCTGAAGTTTAAATCGTGAGTTTGAGATGTAATCATTGACTGAAGAGATTATCTGTGTTATAAATACTTTAATATATGTCACTGGAGTGTGACTTGAATTTGTGAAAGCATTCCTGTTTTGCTCTGTTGGACGGACGGATGGATGGATGAATGGATGGATGGATGGATGGATGGACGGATGGATGGATGGATGGATGGATGGATGGACGGACGGATGGATGGATGGATGGATGGATGGATGGATGGATGGATGGACGGAAGGACGGACGGACAGACGCATTTTCATGTGTTTACACCCCCCAACAATCCCGGCCCTGTTCAACCATTCTGGATGAATTAACTCTCATTAGGAGAGAAATTTTTCACTGTACTGTAAATGTCACAACTCAGCATGGCCATGAGCGAGGAGAAGCAGTTCAGTGAGCTGCTCTGTTTCACAGAAGTAACCCCCCCACCCCCCAAACACACACACACACGCCATCTCCCCCATTATTCTGACTTATGTTAATTAATGTGCATCGTCCATTTTTAAATAAATAAACCAGATAAACAGAACTGTAAAAACCACTTGGAGCCGTTGTGCTGGCTCTCAGAGGTTATGAATCACGAGAACGGTTCCTCTATTTTAATCAAGGCGCGTCTTAAACACCTTTTGATGGGGAATTAAATATGTCACTAGCAAAAAATAATACCTTTAATGCTTTAGTTTAGTTTTTGTTTTAATATTTTTTTATTTATTAGAGGTTATAGGCCAGTAACAGGTAATGGGAAAGTGAACATTGTGCTCAAATATGATTGAGAGCTCTTACCTTTTTTTTTTCTCTAGATCAAGTGAAGGATTCATCAGCTAACCTTGCACCGGGCTTCTGCTGTTCAGTTCTTTCTCACATTATATCCGTCAGTGATGTTTTCCTTGCACTAAAATGTATTCAGAGCCCCTCCTGCTGCCAGAATTGAACAAGCTCTCCGCTGGTGGCGATGCAACCCTGTTGCACAGTTTAGATATCTGCAGGACATTCTTGGACAAACTGTCTTTACCTGCAAGCTGTTAATAAGAAAAAAAAACTTTTGCGTCAATGTCAAAACTTTTAGTCATATTTGTATAAACATGTGCATTTCTTAGTAAATATGGCACATTTCTTGTTTATTACTGTAAAGTTATGGTCAAAGGCATTCATATCCCTGGCAGATTTAGAATTAAAGTTATTTTCATTCAACCAAGAGGTTTGCTTTTGATTTTAACTCACACATGCATCTTCCAAAATACATTAAGAATATTTCTATTTTGTTTTTAACATTTTTGATTGAAGCTGGCATGCCAAAACTCATTTACAGCATTCTCAATAAACAACGGAAGAGCCTTCATTTGCATTGGACCAGTTAGATACTTTTTAAAATTGCCAAGCAGCTATTTTAGGGTTTCAACATTTTTAAAGGGGCTCCATGACGCTAGAAGGCTGCTTCCCAATGTCCAAATCTTAGCTCCTGCAACAGATTCTTTTTCAGATTCAAGTTGAGACTCCATAGTCTTAATACTTTTAGTAGATTAAAATAGAACTTTTTTTCTTCTTTATTTTCAGTCAAGCCAGAAAAGAGTCCCTTTCTTTTAATTAGGAAAGTGTGCAAAACCGTTTTTATATTTTGGATCTAGGTGTCATTGTTACTTATTGCTCCTTTAATGGATGGCTACTGAATGGATACTGCGAGAATCTATCAACCACTCTGGGTGTAACAGTTAAATGGCTGTAGCATTTTCACCAGTTAATGCAATGGTAAAAAGTCAACTTGTGCAGAAAAGAAATAAAAAACAGTAATTAAAAAATTAAGGAGAACCTAATGCCTTGCAAATCTATTTCTTGTGTATATTTTCCTTCTTTTTTTTTACCAGCATAATTTAATCTAAGTATAAATGTGGCTGTTCTGTGAAAGCCTTAGAGGTTGGTTAGAGAACATCAGTAAACGTACAACTTGTTAGGGACCAAGGAATACAGCATGGATGAAGTGGTGGGGACGTTTAAAGCAGGATTAGGTTATAAAACAATATCCTACATGGTGAACAGATAATAGAGCACACAGGTGGTCATTCCAACAAATTAAATTCAATTCAATTTTATTTATATAGCGCCAATTCATGAAACATGTCATCTCAAGGCACTTTCCAAAGTCAAATTCAATCAGATTATACAATCAGATTGGGTCAGATTATACAGATTGGTCAAAAAAATGAACTCAGTTCATTGCATCAAGTCTCTCCAAGCAGCATTCACTCCTCCTGAAAGAGCGTAGAGCCACAGTGGACAGTCGTCTGCATTGTTGATGGCTTTGCAGCAATCCCTCATACTGAGCATGCATGAAGCGACAGATGCAGATCTATCTACTCTGAAAATCTGCCCTATTATTTAAGACTGACAAGAAGAAAGCCATAGTTGAAATAAAGCCATTAGGAGTGTAATTTAAAGCTGGAAACCCATATTACAGGTGACACAGAAAACATGAGAGATACGTTTCTCTGATTCAGATGAGAGCATAGCTGAACGCTTTGGCCTATACTCAACATGTTTTGTGAGGGTGAAAAATAACGCCGTAAATTGAATTGAAATTGAACTGGACTGTGAATAGAAGTCCAGTTTTTTTATTTATAACCTTTTTTTGGAATGCTATAAAATACCCTTAGCACACTATCCTGGCTGTGAAACATGGTGGTGGGAGCGTCATGCTGCGGCTCTCGAGAAGTTTATAGTGTGACACGTACCTGTATGAACAGAGTCCGCATTGAGTACGCTCCGCAGAGGGAAGTAAAATGTGGGGGACTTTACATGAATGTACTTCTAGTGTAGACATTACAGTCAGGCAGTCTTGTAGACAGCTCAGGGGTCCTCAGGTAGTGACAGTGTACCGTAATGCTCTTAATATCCATTGAACGTTGTTTACCAAAGTCGTACTTACACATTTAAACAGGTTTTTGTGTGCATTGTACCACATAAAATCTGTCAGTAAGCAAAACTTTAATCATATATAAGGGGCTCCATCAATTTTTGAGAAAATGTAATTTTAAGTGTGCCTTATATTCCGAAGAATACGGTAAGCATTAACAAAGTGAGGCGGAATGCAAACACACGCCACACTTTTCAGATTCAGACTTTGCTTTGTAAAACATCACAAATATTTAGTGGTTTGTGTTGGTGTCCTACCAAATCAAGCCCCTACACGATACGTTGAAGCTTGTGGTTTAGGTTTGACAAAAATATTTGCAGTTATTTAGGTTTGACCGTACTGTGCCCGGAGAGACTAGAAAACTGTAAATTCAATTTCAGACTATTATATGTGAACTTAACTTGATTCACTTTCCTTATGAGCTCTCAGATGAGAACTTTTAGGAAGTGAGCAATGAAATCCACTCATAAGATGAGACATTGCATGGTTGGATGCTTAATATTAATGTGCGCAATTCATAATATTTGATTGCTAATGCGCATCGACTTGACGTGCGCTGTAATTTAATTGACGTAATTAGATTATTGTTTTTTTGCGGGTAAAAGGCAAATGTAAAATGCAGAAGAAGGGCCAGTAACTCATCCGGTTTTAACTTCACCCCCCCACCCCGTCCACCCCGGATCATCCATTAAGGAACACCTGTCGTCCCGGCTTCCTTTGCGTGTCAAAGATGGAAGAACTGGCGGTGGAGGTCCGTGGCTCCAACGGCGCTTATTACAAGGTAAAAACCGGTTTATGAACACTTCTGGGAACTTAGCACGTCGTTACCCAGGAGCTGTGCGTTGCCCGTTGCGTTATCCGGAACCACGGCTTGTTGTTTGGGCTGGCTCCGGGTCCACCGTTAGCCTGCGGGCGCAGAGCTAGCCAAAATTAGCAAGCTAAGCTAACGCTGCTAGCAGCTCTTAAGTACTTTTTGACGACGTTTGCTAAACACTAAGAGACAATGGAGAAAAAACAGTCTGTTCCGCGGTGATTTGTTCACTAAAGAAGACAAAGACGTTTTATTTTATCTTTCTAGTTTTACTCTGGGTGTTGTCTTCGTTAGCTAAAAGTTAGCTCACTTGCTAGTTACCAAACTGTTGACGTCTGGTGATGTTGAGTAAACATTGTAACCATGCAGCGTTCATCCCCTTTTTTGGGGGTGTTTAGCAGCACTTTAAAGCATGAATAGTGTTTTTTTTTATCTGTAGCATGTAGAAATCACGCTGCCGGCTAGTTTATGAACCGATGCGGCCACTTTCTGTCACCGTCTATTATTTGATACTTGATCATGCCCAAGCTATCTTTACTATGTGCCCGTGTGAGCCAGCTGTTCCCTGTCACTCCTGCCTCGCTGATACCGCACACTTCTAAGCTATTTCTAGACCTCCAAGCCAAAGTTATACGCTCATCTTTTTCAGCTCTTTGCCTTCTCCTCCCTTTTTGTTTCTTGTTTCACTTTCATGCCTTTATGAGGCTGATTTATGTAACTATTCAGTTTTGCCTCGGTGTTTGTTTACTGTTCACCCCGTTAACCTGTTTCACAAAATGACTTTGAGCCTCTTTAACTTGAAGGTAATTATGTGAACTTTAACATAAAATATGTAGTTTTATGTTTCGACAGGGGCATGTCTAGATTTCACCGGGTAGGGGCACATATTCTGGAAGGACTGTCGCTCATTTGCGCATGCGCGAAAAGAATAATTTCCCGTTCACCGTTAAATGCGCTTTATTATCTTAAACAGGACTGGCAAAAAAAAAGTATTTCCATACTTTCCTACAACATGCCATAATTCCCTTGATAGCAACTATCGTTATTTTGTCCGAAAAAATATATTGTAGTAGAAATTTTTTTTATTAAACCTGTTGAGCTGTTACGTATTTCTGTTGTCAACGCGTCCTCTGGGGGACCCATCAAAGACAACGTTGTTGTTATGGTGGCCACGTGGTTTATTTCTTACAAAAACATAACTGTAGGTGACAAAAGAGTGCATAGTTAAGTACGGAGAAAATCAAATATTCAAATTAATTAAAATATTCACTGTGTGACGCATTTACTGCGCATGCTCAGACCAGTCAAAAGCGATTCAAACATTTTTTTCCTGTATTTTTGTTACTGCCTTTAAATCATGCAATACTCACACGATTACTACAAAATACAAAAAGAAACACCCCACCCAAAATAAGAAAAAAGTAAGACAAATTAAAAATTGCCATGCCGGAAGTTATTCTGTTCGCGATAAATCATGCTGAATGGGACAACAGCACCGTCTGTTTGGTGCCACACTGATGTATGAGCAGCAAGGGATTCTGGGTAATCCTCAGGGCAATGGCTTCTCTGCATTAGGATAACAACTTTAAATGTCTGGATAAGAAATATCAAGCTTCTGAAAGAGTATAAAACATGCATGTAGCTATATTTTTTTATTTGATGTGAGAGTCTTGATATTATTTTGTGGATATTTTCCGATACTCTGTTTTAGGTTACTGTATTTTATTGATGGTGAGGTTCATGGCTAGCTGAAAGTAACGTTTCCCGGGCTGTTTCCACAAGAAATGAACATTTTTGTTTCATCCTTTGACGGTTCGGGTTGGTTAGGGTGGCCAATCAGATTTCAGGGTTTTTTTTTATATGAAAGTTGAAGCGCGAGCCACCAGAACTGACAAAGACTCCTGGATAGGTGTCGAAACGTTTTCAGAAAGAACTGAACAAACGTCCGGTTGCCTCCAACTTAAGTCTGTTAGCTTTTACGATGACCCGGATAAGTGAGAATTTGCACAAGCGTATATGAAAGTTATTGTGGTGTCTCCTTCAAAATGTGTGTATTAGGGCTGGGCGATATGGACGAAAAATAATATGTTGATATTTTTAGGCTGAATCCTGAAATATGATATTTATCTCGATATGTTTTTCTTTTCATAAAGCAACTATAACAATGCATCTCTGCATCAAAGCTGTACGCCAAATCTCCTACAGGCAAATATTTTAACAAACTGTAGATAAATATGAGAAACGGCTGAAAAATAACCCACTGGGATACATCAAAGTCTAATTTTAATGTAACACAGTCTATCTCAATATAAACAATATAGTCTCATCTTATATCTCTTTTTAAAAAATCTTGATATATTGCCCAGCCCTAGTGTGCATTTTTGAGTTTTTCTGCATTTCCTGTTGAATACCACTGAAATAAACGATAAATGTAACCGCTATATGAAACATGCAATTGCAATTTTACTTTTTTATTTACAATTTTACTTTACTTTTTTCCATATAAGGACCTTAACACATGAATTACTAAATAGTACTCCCGACTCTGATGAGGTTTGTGGTTTCCAAACCCAAAAAGGAAGAAAGTACAATGCAATCCCTATTTGTGTGTCAAAGGCTAACTTATGTCCGTAACTCCTGGTTTGAACTGAACTAAAACAAAAAAGAGATTCATAAACCTGTTGGTCAGAAATCAAAATCTGTTCATTTTCCTTTGATTCCACAAATCGGGAAGATTTTGTATTTCTGCATTTAGTTTCTGTTTGATCCAAAGTTATTTCCTCTTTTTTTATCTTTCCTGCAGTGCAGTCATTGTTGGCCATCTGTGCGTTAAACATTAACGTTAGAGTAAAATCGGATTATTCAATATTTAATTTGTCAATCAGCATTCAGTATAGATCCAAGAGAATATAGTCTCATTCTGACCTTTAACCAGTTAAAAGGTTCATTTCTTGTACATTTAACATTGAAATACCTGTCTCAAAAAGAATTTGCCATTTTTGTACCATTCAAAGATCGTCTCGAATCAGAAAGGCATCTTGTTTGCACCTCTGGTGTTTAAAATATCATTTGACATATTTGAATATTAACAGTCAATTTATTTCAGTAGATCTATTCACTAAGTGAAGTACATAATATAGAACAATAACACATAAAATGCTGTTTTCACGCTTTATTTCTGTTGATCATAATGATTTTCTGCTTAAAGCTGATAAAATAACGGAATAATTTTTTTTTTTTTAATTCAAACTTGTGGGTTTAATTAACATAGGGCTAGACGATATACAAATAAAGGCATATTGATAAAATAAAAATTATATTTGATCGAATTCGATAATTATCAACAAATTAAAAGCATATATTTTAAGTGCAGCCCTGACCATTTTTGCTGTTGCTTAGCAACCTATTTTTAGATACAGAACACACAAATACTGAATTCAAACTCAACCTTTTATTCAACCAACTTTTTATCAAAAAATGCAAGTTTTTAAAAAATGTTAAATAACATATGCTCTCTGAACTCTTTAAAGGGGGCGAAGCTTGGTTCCTGGGTCTGCGTTGTGATTGGTTGGGAGGATGTAATGACTTAATATTAACCTACATATTAGGCTAGAATGCAAAAGGAAGGAAAACTGTTATTCTGTTTAACTTTTTATTGACCCTTTTTTTTTCTATCATCGATGTACATCTATCGATCGATATATGTTGTTATTTAATTATCGTCCAGCCCTAATTAAACATATATTTAATATTAGTTCTGAAATAAACTCCAGATATTTTAGAAGCTGCAGGCTGAAACTGTTTTTTTTTTTTGTAGTTGTTCATAAAGTAACAAAATATTGACGGTAATTAAAACAGCACTATTCTCTCTAGTCTACATTTGTGAGATTATTTAGTGGTTGGCCTCAAATTTATAAATATAAATCTTAACTTCCCGCCTGTGGTGTGAAATGTTGTTGGCTCAGACGTGTTGCATGACATGATCGCCGTTATAGCTTCACTAAATCATTTAAAAGATTTCGTGAATCTGGGCTGTCATTGCAGATGAGCACACGCCATATTGTCGTTTGCAAAGAAACTGCTTGCATGCAATATTTGGTATGCAATCATGTTTGAAGTGTCAGGCATTCATGTTTTGCATGTCAGAAATATATTTGGCCAGTTGGTTGGACGCTAAATGCTTTGAATGCACACACCTGACGTTTATATTTAGTGACGGAAGTGGCTTATGGAGAGTAGTGTGGACATTGTGCAACGCTGCAAGTCGCTGACTCGATGCAACCTGCTGGGTTTCCTTGGATAGAAAACATTTTAACCAGTTTGAATAACAAACTGAACTTGGCTGCAATGTTTGTAACCAGGATTAAATCAGAACGGATGTAACTTTCTTGGAATCGTCTGTATGATTGGTTTCAATTGAGTATTTTTGTGTGTGTGTGTGAGGCATTATATAAATAAACCGAACTGAGTAAAAAAAAGAAAAGAGGTGAAGCAACGTGTCCAAGCAGGTTGGAGCAGATGGAGAAAAGTGTCAGATGTGTTGGGTGCAGGAAGACGGTGAGACCAGCGGTGCTGTCTGGTGTAGAGATAGAAGAGACCGGAGGCAGAAAGAAAGAAAATTATTTAATACATTCTGTTGCTTTTTTTAAGTTTTTTTTTTTTTTTTTTTATAATTTTATTTCTTATATAAAAAATATATATTTGATTGCTTTTTTATTTTATATTTTTTACATATATTCTTTTTAAATTTTTATTATTTAATTTTTTTAATAAAAAAATACTGCTTTTAAATTTTTATTTTCTTTAAATTATTTTATTTTATTTTTTATAATTTTGTTATATATTTTATTATTTATTTATTTTTTAATTTAATAATTTTATTTCTTATATAAAAAGATATATTTGATTGCTTTTTTATTGTTTTTTACATATATTCTATTCTATTTTATTTTTTATTATTTTATTTTTTATTTTTTTTATAAAAAATAAAAATTTAATTGCTTTTAAATTTTTATTTTCTTTAAATTATTTTATTTTATTTTTTTATCATTTTGTTATATATTTTATAATTTATATATTTTTTTAAATAAAAAAAAGATGCATTTTATTGCTGTTACGTTTCCTAGCAATAGAATTGCAATTTTCTTTATATTGTGCATCCCTAATGGTGATTAAAACAATCATATTTTATTGTAAGTGCCTAAAAAGCATTAAGTGATGCATGAGAAACAAGAATCCATATTGGGTTTCAAGAATTAGAAAATAAATTTCCGTTACAGTCGTGTTGCAGTGCCCCTCTTATTGCCTGGTTGTTTGTCCTGCAGGGCTTGGTCAAAGATATCCACGATGACTCTCTCACCATTGCCTTTGAGAACAAGTAAGTCTGTATCACAGCTGCTTTTGTAAAACAGAAGAAAAAAAAAAACACACTAAAAATCAAGATTATTGTGTTTTAGCAACGTATGACCAGAGGCTGTTGTGTTTCAGTTGGCAGCCAGAACGCCAGGTGCCCTTCAGCGATGTCAGATTGCCACCACCTGCTGACGGCAAGAAGGAGATCGGAGAAGGCGAGGAGGTGGAGGTGAGGCAGACGGAGTCGTTCGTCTCTGTGGTTTCTGCTGTTCCCTTTTTCTCCTGTTCTCACCCTTTGGCTGATGTCACATGATGCCAGATACTCTCCAGAGCCAACGAACAGGAGCCGTGTGGATGGTGGCTGGCCAAAGTCCGCATGATGAAGGGAGATGTGAGTTTTTATTTTACATTTTTTATTAACATGCGTTTTAGTTTTAGAGTTCCTCGCATACCTGTTCACAGTGTCCGAAATTAAAGGTATACTATGCAACCGGGGTTGATTTTCCAGCGAGGCTCCCCCCAGAGGGCGAAAGTAAAAGTGCACTGTCGTAAAGATGCTCAGCTGTTCTGGTTTCTCCTCAAGCCAGGCGCTTTGGTTGTTTTGAGCTTAGCAGACAGGCGAACGCAACGAAAAGTAAAAAAAACGGCAGTACAAACAATGACTAACACAGTGAAAGTATGAACATCAAGCTTCCCGCAGCGCTATCTTGGCGAGGCGGCCGCCTCGCCAGTTTTATTATTATTATTATTATTATTTTTTATTTTTTTATGTTGGCGAGATGCTACCGCCTCGCCGCGGCGGTAGCATCTCGCCAACATAAAAAAATAAATAAAAATAATAATAATAATAATAATAAAACTCGATATGCTTGCATGTTTATTTGACGTTAACACGCGGTTCTTTGTTGTTACTTTCACGCGTGCATATAGTGAATGGCAGGGCAAAAACACATGGAGTTCTCGCCGTAAAGTGAGACTTCTGTGTGTGCGGGCCGTGAGCTCTTGCAATTGCAAGTACGGTATTTCCCCCACAGACCACCAGGGCGGCCGAGAAAACCTTTGTTCGACCTGAAATGACTCATTTAATCATCCAAAACGGTATGGAACACATTAATTAACTGAAAAATGTTGCATAGTATGCCTTTAACTTCCTGATTCAGCGGCCAAGTTGGCCTGTGGATGTAACAATCAGCTGGCCAAGCATATTATATTTAATTCTGACCATAACTTCTGCTCAGTATCTCCACGTAATCCCGCTACGTCATTAGCCTGAGCTAAACGCTAGCTGTTAGCTGCCGTACGTGACGTAGTTGCTGTAGTTTCTTGCGTCACATGACTGAAAAACACGACTGATTTGGTGGAAACATTTTGGCAGCTAGCCCTCTAAAATTTACTCGGCGAGTGTTAATTTCGGACCCTGCCTGTTTCGGAAAAGTGTTCGTTCAGTGTTCCCGTCCTGGTTTTCCAGTTCTACGTGATCGAGTACGCCGCCTGCGACGCCACCTACAACGAGATCGTAACGTTTGAGCGCTTGCGACCGGTCAACCCCAACAAGGCCGTGACCAAGAACTCCTTTCACAAGTGCACTGTCCCTGTTCCTCAGGATCTACAAGAAGCGTAGGCACCACGCCACCACATTACCCACGTCGAACTTTTCGAACTTTTCTGCTGTCATTTTTTCTATCTGGAAAATATCCTCGTGTTCTTTAAATTGCAGGTGCCAGAGCGAGAATGCACACAAAGACTTCAAGAAAGCGGTGGGAGCCTGTCGGATCTCCTACTGCCCAGAGACCAGTGAGCTGCTGGTTGTGGTAACTATCTGCTTGCCGTAATCTTCTTCTACGATACAAAAGCTATTCTTCTCTTTGGATATTTGCATTAAAAGCGTCTAATCTTTCTGGTTTGCCTTCTGTTAAGTCCACCAACGAGGCGACGGTGAAGCGCGTGTCTTTGCTGAGTGACATGCACCTGCGCAGCCTCAGGACCAAGCTGCTGCTCATGTCACGCAACCAGGAAGCCACAAAACACCTGGAGGTCAGTCGTCAAAAATTATTTCAGGAGCTGGTCAGTGACAGAAACGCACAGCAGTACTGGACAGATGCTTGCTCTGTTAATATATATTAGGGCTGAACGATTTTGGAAAATAATCTAATTGCGATTTTTTTTTTCTTAATATTGCGATTTAATGCGTTTTTTTATTTTTTTTTTCCAGTTTAATTTATCATGTGTTTTAAAATATATACAAACAACAAATCAATTTGTTTCCTCGCCATGTAGATTAGTTGCTAAAAGACCCACAGCATCTAAACCCGGAGCAGTAATGATTGCGTTCTGCCTACAATATATTTCAATCAAAATTGCAATTTTGACTTTTCTCCGCACTAACCACAAACAACAAAAATGGCCTCTAAATAAAGATGTTTGTAAACAAGGACTATTTTAAATATGAACTTTTAATGTTTCTATTGATCAGAATATTATTCAAGAGAACAGCTTTTAATTTAATTGGACATCAAACCTTGTTGAACATAAAGTGCAACCAACAAACAAGTCTATGTATTAAACTGATTGACCTGAACTTAATGCTATGTATGATTATATAAACTCTAAAACAAGTAATAAAATTAGATTATCTCACTGCTGCAACTGTCTTCCCTTCCATGTGGAGGCAAACCCACTTTAAACATTTTACCAACACCTAATGGACGTTTCTAATTCCCTAATTGTTACATAGCCAAAAATTGCAGACTCTGCGATTTGGAAATTTCGTTTTTTTTAAATCACGATTATATTGAAAATGCGATTAATTGTTCAGCCCTTTTTTTTATATATATATATATATATATATATATATATATATATATATATATATATATATATATATATATATATATATATATATATATATATATAAGATTCAGGCACGTCTTTGATAAACTTTCAGCCTTTTGGTTTCCAGACTCCCATGATTTAACTGGATAAATGAATCTTCTCTTCTCGTCTCGGTTGTTGTAGACTTCCAGGCAGCTGGTGTCCTCCTTCCAGCAGGAGTTTACGGTGAGACCAGATCTGATGGGCCTGGCCATCGGCAGCCACGGCAGCAACATCCAGCAAGCACGCAAGCTCCCAGGCGTCACTGCCATCGAGCTGGACGAAGAGACCGATACTTTCAGGATTTATGGCGAGGTACCAGCAAATTCTGGCATCAATATATAAAAAAATAAATAAATCGGTCTAAACAGTTACACCTGATGACCCACAACTATTTCCTGTCATTAAAATGAATTGGCCGACTGTGAGCACAGGAAGTACATGAAGGCGGATGTGTGCAACACAAGGATATCAGGTTGTGATGAAGTAGAACATGTTAGCTTTATGTCAAAGCAGAGAGAATTTTTCCTCCACTGGTTTTATTGCTTTCATTTAGCTTTATAAACCAGCTTTTATTTGGTAACACTGCCTTTAGCGTTCCTGTGGTTGTTCTTAACCCTTTTACAGTAAAATAGAGTTTTTTAAGGTGTAAGAACAGTTTTCTAGGGAAAGTTTGTTTGGCAGGAGAAGCCAAAATTGGCTTCAACAAATGATCTATCAAAAATGTTCTTTGGCTGGAATATCCTTTACTATCTGTTTATATATAGGGAAGCTGACAGATTTGCAGGGTGGATGGGGTATGGGCCTAGTGGTCAGAGTGGAGGACTTGGGTCCAATCCCACAGACTGCCACGAGTCCCTGAGCAAGACCCGGAGCCCCAAAATGCTCCCCAGGTGTCGCACAGTGGCCCACTGCTCCCTACGGGTTGGGTTAAATGCAGAGGACACCTTTCATTGGGATGTAAAAATATGCAATGACAAGTAGAGATGGGCACCTTTTCACATTTTAACTGATACCCGGTACCTGATACTGGTACTTAACGGTGCCTATTTTCAATACTTATGTGTGTTTATGTAGTAATAAATGTGTATATATATATATATATATATATATATATATATATATATATATATATATATATATATATATATATATATATATTTTTTTTTATTTATTTTATTTTATTTTTTTTATTTTATTTTATTTTTTCTATTTTTTTTTTATTAATAAACAATCTAGCCGTTGTCGCTCACTGTGGATTACGTGTTTTTTAATTTAGACGGAGGAAGCCGTGAAGAAGGCCAGAAGCTTGTTGGAGTTTGTGGAGGATTCAGTCCAGGTGCCGAGGACTCTGGTTGGTGGGTAGATGTTTTAGTCTTCCTGGTTATCACACCAAGCCTGTTATATGCAGTTGATCTCAGGAGTTTTAATGTAGGCAATTTTGTTTTATAATAGATGCAAAGCTAGTAAGTCATAGACTTACTGCTGCTGTGCTCCAGGCAGTGTTGTAGTCAAGTCACCATCTCTTCGAGTCCAAGTCCCGCTCAAGTCCGCAGTGTTCCAGTCCAAATCACATAGGATTAGTCCAAGTCGAGTCATAAGGTCTTACAGTCCATGTCCAAAAAAGACAGTAACTGCAGATTAATTGGTGCTTTCACGTGAAGTCGCCAATAACGCAGAAAAAAGTCACTAGATCTGTCCCTATAGGGGTCTAAAGAGTCGCTAAATAAAGCGACAAAGTCGCTAAGTTGCCGATACTGGCGCTTTGGCTTTGCATGTGAATCCCACTTGACAGAGCATCTCATAAAGTTAGAGTCCAGAGCGAGTTTAATTTATCATGTCTTTTTAAACATATACAAACAACAAATCATTTTGTTTCCTCACTGTGTAGATCAGGTGCTAAAAGACCCACAGCATCTAAACTCAGAGCAGAAATGGTTGCGTTCTGCCTACAATATATTTCAATCAAAATTGCAATTTTGACTTTTCTCTGCGTTAACCACAAGCAACAAAAATGACGTCTAAATAAAGATGTTTGTAAACAAGGACTATTTTAAACAAGAACTTTTAATGTTTCTATTAATCAGAATATTATTCAAGAGAACAGCTTTTAGTTGATTTGGACATCAATCCTTGTTGAACATAAAATGCAACCAACAAGCAAGTTTATGTATTAAACTGATTGACCTGTACTTAATGCTATGTATGATTATATAAACTCTAAAACAAGTAAAAAAATTAGATTATCTCACTGCTGCAACTGTCTTCCCTTCCATGTGGAGGCAAACCCACTTCAAACATTTTACCAACACCTAATGGACGTGTCTAATTCCCTAATTGTTACATAGCCAAAATTGCAGACTCTGCGATTTGGAAATTGCATTTTTTTTAAATCGCAATTATATTGAAAATGCAATTAATTGTTCAGCCCTACTTTTCTCCTCAGGCTGTGGAAATGCTGCACCTCTGTTAACATCATGCTCTTGGATTTATTCTATAATAAAATGGTGACGGTTATAATTCTCCCACTTATCTTTTGAGGATCCTGAACTAAAGAACCTGTTGTATGGTTTTAGTTGTAAATGAAGAGCTCTGAACACATTTCCTCTGATTTCCTCTGATTGCATTTACTGTAGCTGCAGCTTTTTAAACGTTGTGCCCACCTACCCGTTCTGGTGCTGCTCTCTGTTTCCAGGCAAAGTGATCGGTAAAAACGGTAAGGTGATCCAGGAGATCGTGGACAAGTCTGGGGTGGTGAGGGTCAAAATAGAAGGCGACAACGACAACAAGCAACCCAGACAAGAAGTAAGAATGCTACTCCCACTTCATTGGCTTTCCTTTAATCCATAGCTGCTGTAGGATTATAAAAAATAAAATAAAAAAAATTATCCAGCTACACTTTCCCAGTTCCTGCCTACAGTTTCATACTAACATGCGTGTTGGGGATTTGTGTTTTGTTGACACAGGGAATGGTCCCGTTCACCTTTGTCGGTACGAAGGAGAGCATCGGCAACGTTCAGGTCCTGCTGGAGTACCACATCTCCTACCTGAATGTGAGCCATCCCTCCATCCGCTCGTTGATGTTTTTGATGCACGTTTATGCGTTTACCGTCCATCTTCTACCACTTGACCCCATGATCTATTTAGAGTTGTTTTTTTTTTTTGTTAATAGTGTCCTGTCTGGTAATGTAGCATAAAGAATTGTTGTCTTAATGCCAAAAAGAGCCCAACAGATTTTTACTTTCACAGACGGAGCCTTACCGCTGCCACCATAGTGCTCCGCTTGATTTATACATGCAAGAAGCTTTGTTATAATTTATGCAGGGAATATTTCATGTTATATGGACACTGAAACAAGAAGGTAGAAGAGAAAAAAAGTAGAAAAGGTGAAAGAAAGAGGAGAGAATGATACAACATCCTCTGAGTCTGCTTCTACACCTGCAAAGAGAGATATAAAAGAACAGCAGAACCAGCAGATAAAGTATTAAAGATACAATTAACCAAAACCTTGATACCATCACTGATATACAGTATTATTTAATACATGTATAAAGTGACTGGGGAAGATAATAATAATAATAAGGGTTTTCTGTATAGAAGTGAGTCTGTAAGCACCTGTAGGTGTTTGTGAGAGTGAACTTGTGTATGAAAGATTTATCCATGAGAAAAATGCCCAATAGCGGTTTAAAGGAGCCAAATTTCTTTACTGACAGCATGTAATCTGGGTCATAACTTTAACTTTGTACTGTTAACATGCTGAGTACTGGTGAACTAGAGCTGCAGGCGTTTATTGAACTGATCGCAACATCGGTTTGTTTGGTGTTAGCGCCTCGAAGGATTGCTTTCATGCCACGTTTGGTTGGCTGTTATATTTTAGATTTGCATGCTTTACGTTGTGCATGCAGAGAATTTATTTAGCTGAACGGACTCCCTCTGCCCTCTGATGTCTAAATCTGGGTAAACGAGGACGATGGTGGCAAATCTGGATTTGAACAAAGTTGCGTTGTCATAGCAAAGTTATCAATATCATAGCAGCGTGGTTTTCTTCTGCCGCCCTACTAGGGCTGGGCGATATGGATTCAAAAATAAATCTCCGATTTTATCATACCAAATCCGATTAATCGATTTTTTTCCCTCCTTTTTGTTTCATAAAAAGAAATTAAAGAAATTATTTTAAAACCTTGCTTTTTATGTCAAGCATTTCGTCAGGGAGTTGACCTGAATTCAAAGTGCGACTAAAAACAAGCTGTGAAACAAGATGGCAGCCGTGCCATTATAAACAATAAAAATATAACAAAACATTTGCTGCTAGTGGTATTACACATTGAGCTAAGAACAGGCTTCACTGCACTTGTGAACTTCAAACTAAGTTAAAAAAAAAAGTAAATAAGTAAATGAAGTACCTCATATTATGGTAAAAAAATATTTTGACAATATATTTGCCTAAACATATATTCAGCATCACATGCTGTTCTCTTCATGGAAACCCAATGAGTGTATTGGCAAAATAAAATCCAGATTTTCCAAAAATGAAATCTTAAAGAATTGTAAATTCAAATTAATCGATTAAATCGATTTATCGCCCAGCCCTAAGCCCTACAAAGAACAGCATTCTGCATGTCAGAACCAAATGATTCAGAGTATTGCTGCTTGTCGCTGTGCTGCTCACATTTTGTGTGTGTCTGTGTGTGTGTCCTGTGCTGTCTGCATGTTTTTGTGCTGCGTTCCTGCGCCGATTGTTTTGCAACATGTGCAGGACGTGTTGGAGCTTCTTGCAGAGGGCCAGCAGCTAGAGGGAGAGCTGAGGCGGATTGTGGATTATACTCAGGGAGACAGCCGCCTAGCCAGATTCAGTAGAAACAGGACGAGGCGCCCAGGATGCAGAGTAGATGTGTGTATTGATGACTGCGCATGTGCACCCTGTGATGACCTTCAAAAATGTCCGCTTTGCCTTATTTATAACGCTTTATTCAAGATTATAAACACATGTCGGCCAGTCACCCTTTTTCCTCTTCCCATCTTATCATTGTTGTCCTCCGTCTTCTTGTTTTCTTTGTGTAAGGAGGTTGAGCAGCTTCGTCTGGAGCGGATGCAGATTGATGAACAGTTGCGTCAGATCACCCAGGGTCACCGGCCAGTCGATCGGGAGCGGGGGGAGAGAGGAGGAGGAGGAGGAGGAGGAGGAGGACATAACGCAGACAACAGTGCCAACACCTCCTCTGCATCCTTGCGTGGCAGCCGCTCCTACAACAGCAGAGGGCGTGGGCGCCGAGGCCACAACTACAACCCTGCATATGGTACGAGGCTTTAGGAGATGAATGTTGACTCAGATGTGTTGCTTTCTCCTTGGTTTCTGTGCAGTCTGGAAAAGTTCAATTAGAAATACCGTATTTTTCAGACAATAAGTCGCTCCGGAATATAAGTCGCATTTATTTAAAAATTTATTTCACACAATCCAAGACTAAAAACTGACATTTAATCTGGTAAGGCAACTTATTCAGAGTAACAGCTGCATCCAGAATCAGCTAAAAAATATTAAACATACCTGGGAGGCTGAATCGGGTAAATTAGCACAACAAGCCACCAACTCCAACCCGGAAAGTTCTCGTCAGAGCATTTCAGTTTAATTATGCTGAAATTAGACCGTGAGCGTAACGGTGCTACGTGCTAAGCTAACAGTACGACACGGATGTTTCAGAGCAACATAAAGCTCAAATTGTAAACCATCCAAACATCAGAGCTGTAAGCTAGCGCTAGCTGCTATTAGCTTTACGGATAGCAACATATGCACATGTGTTCAGTCTTTGTCATTTATGTTTTAATTAATAAAGTGGTGCAAGAGTAGCATATAGTTTTCACAGGCCTATAGCGCCCTCCTGTGGCTGTAGACGGTAATGTTTACTACTTGGTTCATGTTGTTCTGGATGATTTAAAATTGATATGTAAGCCACAGGATCAGCCAAACTATAAAAAAAAGTGCGACATATAGTCCGAAATATATGGTAATTGTTGTCCAAATCTAGATTTACATGGAAAATTGTTCCATTTTCAGACTCTTTAACCTATATTTACACATTTTGTAAAAGACGCATCCCGCACTCTGTTTCAGTCCATCCGTGCCCCCATCCCTCCACCATCCGTCTGTATTTGATAATTAGTTTGATTATCCTTCCTCCCAAAGTCTCTGTTCATCTACCAAACATTCCCACATCTCTTCTTTTTCTCTTCGTCCTCCCTGCCTCCTCTTCACAGGTTTTGTTTTTTATGGGCTCCATATTTAATCTCTGATCAACCTAGAACAGGGGTGTCCAAAGTGCGGCCCGGGGGCCATTTGTGGCCCTCTGAATGATTTTGGGCGGCCCTCAATCACAGTTCAAGAATGGCCTTAATTTGGTTGAGGCGATACTCTTAAAAAGTTGAACAATTTTCACTGATACCAGGCCTTTCAAAAAAAAGACAAATTAATATCTTCTTAAAAGGGAAAATATAAGGTACTGATTTTTTTTAAACTTTTATTAGCCATAGTTTTTACTTAAGTAAATAAGACCACAAACTTTTTACCAAAAGGCAGACTTGGGTGAACCCATTTATATAACTTTATATAACAAAATAAAGCAAGAACAAACCCGAGCCTGCTCTTGTTGCTGAAAAGACGCAAAAAAAAAAAAAAAAAATAGAAAAAGATGATCAGCCCAAAAGATTTAGGGTATCTTTTGCTGAGCAAGCCTGCAAGACTTTTTTATGTTTCAAATCTAAAATAATTTACAGATTATCTATCAGAATCTACAGAAATTAGACACATTTTATTGTTTAATTAAAGTATTTTGTACGTTTATTGTTCATTTTGTGGCCCCCCCAAGTACTTTCTACATAACATTATGAGTGACAATTAGAGTCTGTAAAAAGTATATTTTTACACTCTTCTGTTTTTTTTGTCCTTACCCTTTTTCATGTATCTTGTATTCAGGCGGCAACTCGGAGCATTCAAATCCCTCCGAGACGGATTCAGAGCGCAAGGATGAGCTCAGTGATTGGTCGCTGGCCGGAGAGGACCTGGACGGGTGAGTTTTGCTCTTTGCTCGCAGCTGAAAAGCTGTAAAAATGTTAAACCTAAATCTCAAGAGACGATGCTTTTGGTGACGCAATTCTTCTTCGCTTTAATTTTGAAAATCACAGGGAGAGGGAGAGAGGCCCTCGACCAATGAGAGACGGGCGCAGGAGGCCAGGACCCGGCAGAGGCCGAGGAGGCCCTGGAGGAAGAGGTAGAGGAGGAAGAGGAGGCTACGGCTACAGCTCTGGTAGGATCTGGGTTCCTCCGTGATGAAGGGCACCACCAAAGTCTTCCTGTTGAATCCTAACCCGCTGAACCGGCATCCTTGCACAGGGTCCAGGGACCATGAGAACAACCCCCCCTATGGAGCCTTGGAGACAAACACGGAGACGGACCAGACGGCCGATACCGACGCCAGCGAGTCCAACCTGCCTGCCAACCGCCGCCGAAGGTCCCGGCGACGCCGAACGGACGAGGACGCCACGCTGATCGACGGCATGAGCGAGTCTGACAACGCCTCTGTGAGCGAGAACGGCATAGGTATTATCATTTTTTGAAATATTTTAGAGCATTTTTATGTTTAAAAATAAAACTTTGGTCAGAATTATGCACACAGATTTCACACGAGTCTCTTTAAGAAAGCAGAGAGACAGAAGTGCAAAACAATGAAGCCCCTAATCCTTCTCTTCCTGGTGACCCACTGGTAGAAAAACTGTCTCACAGCTCGTTTTACTTTCTAAATGTCTCTGCTTTTGCATAAAGTTCCTCCTCAGTGGAAGGAGTCCATAACTGGACCTGTCCCAAAGTGCTACACACCGGTCCGTTTTTATGCTTTTAGTCCAGAGCCTTTGACGTCTTGAGTCACGGCGATGTTGGAGAAACGAGTAAAGGAGGCGCTGCAGGATGTAGTACTGGTTCTGTTTGCAGGGTCCCGGTAAACCATGCAGTAAAGTCACTGTAGAAAGGCCAGGTTCTGACTAGGGCTGAACAATTAATCGCATTTTCAATATAATCGTGATTTTAAAAAAATGCAATTTCCAAATCGCAGAGTCTGCAATTTTTGGCTATGTAACAATTAGGGAATTAGACACGTCCATTAGGTGTCACTAAAATATTTAAAGTGGGTTTGCCTCCACATGGGAGGGAAGACAGTTGCAACAGTGAGATAATCTAATTTTATTACTTGTTTTAGAGTTTATATAATCATACATAGCATTAAGTACAGGTCAATCAGTTTAATACATAAACTTGCTTGTTGGTTGGACTTTATGTTCAACAAGGATTGATGTCCAAATCAACTAAAAGCTGTTCTCTTGAATAATATTCTGATTAATAGAAACATTAAAAGTTCATATTTAAAATAGTATTTGTTTACAAACATCTTTATTTAGAGGCCATTTTTGTTGCTTGTGATTAATGCAGAGAAAAGTCAAAATTGCAATTTTGGTTGAAATATATTGTAGGCAGAACACAATTATTTCTGCTCTGAGTTTAGATGCTGTGGGCCTTTTAGCAACTAATCCACATGGCCAGGAAACAAATTGATTTATTGTTTGTATATGTTTAAAAACACATGATAAATTAAACTGGGGAAAAAAAATAAAAATAAAAAAATCGCATTAAATCGCAATATTAAGAAAAAAAATCGCAATTAGATTATTTTCCAAAATCGTTCAGCCCTAGTTCTGACATCTGCTCCCCGCCGTTCTCTGTGGGACTCTGCGGTCAGACTCGTCCACTCCCCGCCCTTTCCCTCCTGAGCCGACTGATTCTTCTCGTCTGTTTCTTATGTGTGTGTGTGTGTGTGTGTGTGTGTGTGTGTGTGTGTGTGTGGCTGCTGACTGTGCAGCACATTGCCCTTCGGGGACGACGACGTTTTAACTGACCTGAATTGAACATCCCTAGATTTGTCAGAAGCAAAGCCTCAGCGTCGCAATCGTAGCCGCCGCCGCCGCATGCGCCTGCCCGAGGAGCGGCAGCCAGGTAACCCAGCGTGCTCCGCGCCCGCCGGTCGTCGCTTCAGCGGCTCAGCGGCCGAGCTGACTCGTGTTTGTCTGCGTGCCGTCAGCCGACTACCTAATAAGAAAAAGTCCAGACCTAAAATGAACTAGCATGCATGGGTCTTGCATGCAAAGTGTTTTCCTAATTCTGCTAAACCTTCGGTTCCTAACGCAGCACGCCACACTTGTGCATACAGGAAGGCGTTTGTTCTCTGTCTAAAAGTGCAGGAGTTGGTTTACTAATCCTCAGGCCTCGCCTTGTTGTCATAGACCAACCGTGTAGCGCGTAACTAAGAAGCTGTTTACCAATGAAAACGTGGCGATGCGTTCTTTGTAGTCAATTCTGCACAACGGTGCAGATCTGCCTTTCACCACAGCTGCAGCCGCTGGTCTCCTCCGCTATGTCTTTACCAGCTTTGCACATGTATGCATTTTTATAACATTAAAAAAAAATCTAAAATCTTATCGGCAGATCATTTAAACTTGTCTGCTCAAGACAAGGACAAATACCCCAGATTTTAAGAAGGTTTTATTCACTTTCAGTTCCCTTTTTTGCAGTGGATACTTGTTTTAAGAAACAAACATTGGTGATTCGTTATTTATTTAAGGCGGCAGTGTGATTTTAGCTTTTTTTACACTCAAATATTTTCACCTTGTGGCTGAAAACGTCACATGCAGCAATGACTTATGGGTAATGAAGCCCCCATCAATAGGTTGTGGCCATGCGGCGTCTGTGCAGCTGACTGTGGTGGGGATGCAGAACATGTGATTTTTCTATCTATCTATCTATCTATCTATCTATCTATCTATCTATCTATCTATCTATCTATCTATCTATCTATCTATCTATCTATCTATCTATCTATCTATCTATCTATCTCTTCAAGTTATCTGCAGTTTGTGGCGACATGGGGAACCATTGAAAAGAGTATTTTCTATATAAAACTAGCTGAAAGGAACTGAAGAGATACTCGGTTGTTGTTTTTATGTTTTTTTTTACACGGCTGTGAAAATGGCTACAAGCTGCCTGACCTGCATGAGTTGCAGCTAACATGACGGTGTGAACAGAGGCAGACCTGCTCAGCTTCGCTGCAAAAACGCAACAAAAAATAAGTAAAATATTGTGGAAATTAGTGAATTTATCCTAGATTTGAGCAGGTAAATAAGATCATCTGCCAATGGAATGAGTGTTTTTTGACCACTAAAATAAGATAATTAGTTATACTGCATTTGAAATAAGATGATGGAGATGAGTTGTTCCTATTATAAGTGCAAAAATCTTATTCCATTGGCAGATTATCTTATTTGCCTGCCCTAGTCAAGGATAAATACACTCATTTCAAGGATATTTTACTTATTTTTAGTTCAGTTTTTGCAGTGTTCCTTCACCACTCTCCTCCCGATGAAAGCTTAGTGCTCGGGTAACTAACCTCGGGGTTCTCCTCTGCTCGTTGATGCAGTGACCGTGGCCGACTACATATCCAGGGCTGAATCTCAGAGCAGACAGATGTCTACCAAGGAGACCAAGAAAAGCAAGGAAGTGGTGAGTACAGCAGACGCTACGTGTTCAGCTGTTACTCACATAACACGCACACACAGGCCGGTTCTTCTTTAACGCGTTTATTCTGTCTCCTCAGGGTCAGGTGGACGCCATCGCCGAACACGCCCCCCAGCCGGCCCCGCCCACCGCCAACGGCTCCAACAACGAGGTGTCCGACGGCGCCGGAGACGGCGGCGCACAATCTCCCGACTCGTCCGCCGAGAAGCTCCCCAGCAACTCCAAAGCCGACGCCCAACCCGTGGCGAACGGGCTGTCCTAGTCAGAGCCGAGCAAACGTTTCGAATATTTGACCGCGTCTCTCTTTTTTTTTTTTTTTTTTTTTTTTTTGGGCGACATTTGATTGAATCTCCATATCCGCGTAGAGGCATCAAATGGTAATCCTAACATTTAAACACAAGCACTGCTCCGTTTTCTTTTTTTTTTTCTACTCAACAAATGTTTGAAACCTGCAGCCCACGTTTTAGAGCTCCCTCCCCTTTATTTGTGTTCATTTCCTTACCGTTTTCATTTCTCACTATAGTTCTTCCAGTATGAGCTTGCCAAAGATAGTCAAACACACACACACACACACACACACGTGAGCTGTACTTTTACTCCTCTCTTTACTCAGAGCTTGACGAGAGGCCGGACTAAACACAGTATTTACGTAAAGCGGACAGGGATCCCAATCACAGCCGTACTGTGGTGTGAATGCAGCAGTTTTTTAATGGTTGGAAATATCGTAGCAGGGTTTTAGTATGAAGTCTGCTTTTTTTTTTGTCAGGTGAATTTAGCAGAAATGCTTTTTTTTTTTTTTTTTTGGGGGGGGGGGGGGGTAAAAGAGATGTTCAGCGTGATCTGCACCACGGTGCAGGAGGTTTGCTGAGAGACCCAAGTGTGACGTACTTGTGATCAGCTGTTGTGCCTTGAGAGTAGACTCAACGTGTCGCTGCCTGGCTCTGCACTCCGTCTGAAATCCCGCTGACGTGTCTGCGTGTCACCGACGGCCCCCCGCGCCGCCGCTCAGACCACAGGAGGTGTCTCTGCGTTAAACGTCCTCACAGAGGCTAAGTGGAGCCGCTCTGAGAGCACAGAAGGGATTTCAGAGCCTTCTTTTAAAATCAGGTTTGTCTGCTCTTAATGTTGTCGGGGAGGGATTCAGTTATCCTTTACATATATCTCCTGAGGATTCTTTTTTTTTTTTTTTTTTTTGACTTTAGCTGCTTCCTGTTCTTTAATATGCAACCACTTTGATCATAGGAGAAATCGTTATGACCGCAGATCTGGAAAAGAAACGAGAAGAGTTGTTTTGTTTTGCACTGAAGCGTCACCTTTTTCCTCTTAAAGCCGATTGTAGTCGAGTCTGAAAAGCCGTCCCGTCGCCCGTCAGCGGCGGGTTTTTCTGGGAACACACGGCGCCGCTCTATCTATTTTTAGAGCTTAAAACTGTAAAAGGCCGTTTGAACAACTGGACTTCTCTGGTGCGGAGATGTTTCAGAAAACCAACCAGGCCCGGGGCGACGGCGGCGGCGCTTTCATGGTTCTTCCACTCTGGCTGGCTGGAAACTGGTCACGACTGTTCCTCTAAGGAAGATTTATTTGGATTATTTATTTTTTTGAAAAGTGTACAGTATTTAACAGAAAAAAAAACCAACAAAAAAAAAAACGACACTCTTCTTTTCTTGACACTAAAACGTGTGATATATTCAGGAGTTTTCATACATCCATCTACGAATTGGACTACTGACAGTTGTGACATCCCAAGAGTTTTCGTTGGGTCACCTACAGTATACTGTTTGTTTTTTTTAAGGATTGTCTGATTGGTTGATGTGCAATATGTTTTGTACGCAGGTAGTTCCTAAATAAACTTGATCTATGTAGATCTAAAACCAAATGCTGTCTGATTCATTTGTAAACGCACACATTTTTTTTTCTCTAGTTACATTTCAGGTTTTACTAAAAAACTGCAGCAGCAGCCATCAGCCGTTTGGAAAATCTAGGGTTAAACGTCGCTGTGGAGGAGTTTTTTAAGGCAGGAACAGATCACTCCATAAGTCTGGACTTTGATTTAGGGCTGGACGATGTAGAAAAAGAGCTTATCTAATAAAATAGAAATATTGATCCATTATCAACAAATTCAACTTATGTTTAGATACAGAACACACAAACGCTGAATTCAAACTTAACCCTTTATTCAACCAACTTTTTACCAAAACTGCAAGTATTTAAAAAATTAAAAAGAATGCGTGCTTTTTGAACTTTCTGAAGGGGGCGGGGCTTAGTGATGGAGCTTCCTGGGTCTGCGTTGTGATTGGTTGGGAGAATGTAACACCTGTAATATTAACCTACATGGCTAGAATGCTAAAAGGAAAACTTCTATTGATTTTTTATTGACCCTTTTTGTTCTATAATAAATATATTGTTATTGAATTATCGTCCAACCCTACTTTGACTGGGCCTCACCTAAACCTCCATTTTATTAGATTTTAGCCAATCAGAGGCGTGCGTTTGGATCATCGTTCTACTGTATAACCACGCAGGTCTCTCTATAGAGCAGAATTTCTAGTTCTAATCATCCGGGTCCTAAAGCGAGCCCAGACCATCATAACACCGCCACCGTGTTTGATTGTTGCTATGATGCACTGGCTTCGTCAGAGATGAGTGGGACACATGCTTTCCCAAATGTTTGAGTCTTTTCAGTCCGCAGAAAACTTTTCCAAAGGTCTAAACCAGCGATCAGCGACCTTTACAACCCACAGAGCCACTTTTGCCCTCGGTCCAGCTAAACAAATTTAGTTTAGAGCCACAAAAGTTACACGTCTCTTTGAAACAAAAGATTGTTTTTATAGTATACTATAGGACATTTGTTTACATTTTATTTTAAATTAAAGATCAATGGTTATTATTTAACCAACAGTATTATGTTTAGGTTTAATACATTTTCTTCAATTGGACATTTTTATAGCAAATGACATCAAAATGATGAAAAGTCGTTTGCAATTTATTGACAAAAAGATACTTCATTTATCTATAGTAAAATATTCTACACACCGTTAGTTTCTTTCTTTCTGGAAATGTTCTGTATATATTGCAGAACTAAATGCATCCTAAAGCGAGCAAATTTAAACTACCTTTACATTTAGAAACATTGACCCAAGTTTTTGCCCCCGCATTCTTGGTCTAAGTTTTTAAGAGCCACATAGTGGATATTCATGTTTTATATGATCATATTCATGTTTTTTGGGCAAACGTGGGACAGGTCTTTGTGTTTTCTTTGGTCAGCATTTCTCCAAGAGGGGCCATTTGTCTCCAGTGGAGAGTATTCGTGCTGAATGAGGCCTTCAGATGTTCTGGGTTCCTTTGTGGCCTCAGTGAGTCACTGATGTGCTCTTGGAGTAATTTTGGATAGCTGGCCACTCCTGGGAATCCTCACCACCATCACTGGAGACCCAACGCTCAGGAAGAGGCTTTGTATCGCTTTCCAGACCGATTTTAACGACTTTCTCACCTCTGGTTTTGAATTTCTCCAGGTTTGGGGGCCACAATGTTTTGCTTTGTGAGATATTTTAGCCGTCATGGTGTCAGATATGCTGTATCTTAATGGCACTGAATTAAAGAATAGTACAATTCCTAAAGGGGACAAAGGCTCCAAAAAATATCAATATCCTGCAAAACCTTTTTGTTTTGTCACGTGTAATAGTGCACTAAACACACTCAGTGATGTTTGTAAAGTCATTTGATTTTATTTGGGAAGAATTAGAAAAGAAAAATGAATCAAGTGCTTCCTCGTCTCAATAAAAATAAAACCAGCATGAAATCTTCAGCTCTGTTTCTTGGCCTGGCCATCCATCAGGTCCTTTGCTTCGTTTATTTTTGCAGCCATGTACGGAGAACCACCTGTGAGGCCACATTCACAGGTAAGGAGTCGTCGTGGAAACGTCCTGCTCTAGAAGACAGACGAGCAAATCACACTGACCTCTGTCTGGATGGTTCAGGATCATCAGTTTCCTGTGGGCTTCTCTGATCTTAGTTTTGTTGGCTGTGGGACTGAGAAAGAGAAACGAGGGATTTATTCCCCTGAACAGAAGCCAGAAAAGTTGTTTTCAACAGCAGGAGTTAAAAAGGGTAGCAGCTGGTGGCACAAAGCATCGTCTACTCAGATGGAAGGATGAGAAATTATACATCCGAGTACCGTGGACCCAGAGCAATACAACTAACAGATATAAACAGTTAAAGAACGCATGTCTGCATACCTGACACCTAAAATAAGAGCAGCTTCTCTCTTTGTCATCTTTGGTTCAAATCCGCCTCGGTAGTAGCCTCCTCCAAAGGCCTGTGACGGTGAGAAACGGCCGTCAACAAAAGGCTGACCGGTTATTAAGACGCAACCGTCACCTCTGGGGGACACATTAAAGCTACTCGGCGCCACCAGCAGGTTCCCTTCTTACCGTCTTGGGAAAATTCTGGAGGGCGATCTTCACCTGTGGCTCCATCTGCTTCATGGCCTGCATGGCGTAGCGACCTGCGGAGCAAAAAAGACGAGCAGAGGGGGAGAGTCAATCCACACAAACTCAGCCAATATGTTTTAGGATTAAATGCTGGGTCAGATGTTTTGGAGCAAGTGTGGCTGAAGTGGTTACATTTGAGTTTCCCTAATAATGAGGCATAAATTCTCAGTGCCTGGAGGAAACAGATCCAGCTTGGAACTAAGGCTGGGCGATATGGATTAAAAAATAAATCTCCGATTTTATCATACCAAATCCGATTAATCGATTTTTTTCCTCCTTTTTCTTTCATAAAAAGAAATTAAAGAAATTATTTTAAAACCTTGCTTTTATGTCAAGCATTTCGCCAGGGAGTTGACCTGAATTCAAAGTGCAACTAAAAACAAGCTGTGAAACAAGATGGCAGCCGTGCCATTATAAACAATGAAAATATAACAAAACATTTGCTGCTAGTGGTATTACACATTGAGCTAAGAACAGGCTTCACTGCACTTGTGAACTTCAAACTAAGTAAAAAAAAAAGTAAATAAGTAAATGAAGTACCTCGTATTATGGTAAAAAAAAAGTTTCCACTTAACAATATTTTGACAATATATTTGCCTAAACATATATTCAGCATCACATGCTGTTCTCTTCATGGAAACCCAATGAGTGTATTGGCAAAATAAAATCCAGATTTTCCAAAAATGAAATCTTAAAGAATTGTAAATTCAAATTAATCGATTTATCGCCCAGCCCTACTTGGAACGCCTACAGACCACTAGGTTGAATGCAACATGACTTAGCGTAGATCCAACAGTTACTGGAATGTCCCACGGTCAGTGAAACCATCGCAGATTTTTAACCAATCTGTAGGATTTGATAAAACTGACTCAGCAAAGTTCCTTGAGATGACGTATTGGGAATTTGCACCATATAAATAAACTGAATTTAAATTACAATACTGAGAAAATTAGTCTGTTTAGGCTTTCATGCTTAAACATGTCATCAGAGCATCAACTTCTTATTTAACTCCATCCTTCCTTTATCCACATCTTTCCCCCCCAGCAAAAGCCTCACAATAATAATTACTTAGCAAATAAATTACCAAATTTTATTTTGCCGCCTTGTTGTCTCCTGTCTTTTTGTTCTTGTTGTCGTCTGACTTTTCCACTGGCATCACGTTTGAGTGACATTCACGCACCTGAGCAGCCATGTGTGATAAATGAATCTGAACCAACCAACCAGTAACCAATTAGAGCCCAGCATAAAGTCACATGGAGGCCAAAAGGTGACAAGCTTACATACACACTCATCTGGTCAGTGTCTCACAGCATTTAAGCATTAAAATTAGAACTAAACACAACAATAACCTAAAATAATCCTAAAATGTAAGGTTGATCCTGGAAAATCAAAAGTCAGACACATTATCAGAGGATTATTCTCATAATTGTAATCTATGTAACTATGTCTACACTTTTATCTTGAAATTTGGATGGAGGGCGCCCTAAGCGTCCCCTATTGACAAACCGCCAAATCTTAAAAAAACAACAACAGCTAAACGAGCATTTTTAGGGCAGATTTTGAACAAAAGAGGAAAGCTCTCCTATTTTGCTGGACTACAACTTTTATTTGTTTTGTAGAGTTATCAAAAGTAATTTTGTGTAATCGAATGTGACACTTTTTTCAACTCGCTTTAATCTCCTAGTAAACAGTATCACAGCTAACCGATGACTTTTACTCAAATGCAGACTTTGGTGCATTAAAACCTGATTAGAATTTATTTATCAAAATTAGCTAAACACAGGTGGCTTAAAATGTGCATATTCTGCACAGCAGCTTAAACAAATTAACTTTTTTTTGGTTATTTAGTTCGTTTTTATTTATTTTTTCAACCTCAAGTGCTTTTGACTTGACAGTTTCGTCCCACAAGCTGCAAAGTTTGGACATCCCTGCTTTACTTTTTTTTTTACTTAAGCACATTTCAGATCCTGTACTTTCTGTTTTTACTTAAGCAAATTAGTTAAATCAGTGATCTTACTTTTATCAGTACTCAAGCAAAGAAATGCCATTTGCCATTTCTGGTAACGTTTCATGGAACTACTGACTAGCACAGGGTCCTGCAACCTTTACAGTCTAAAGAGCAATTTTTCCTACAAGCCACTTGAATTAAACTCGTTCAGAGCCGCAAATGTTGCCTGGCCTTTTGAATAAAGACAAGTTATAATTTGTGATAAATATCTACTGTAGGAAACATGTTGTCATTGTTTAAGAAACGCCTGTTTATGTCTATATTGAGGTTTAAAAAAAAGAGGATGGACAGCATGTTGGTATTTGTGGATTACGATGTAAAAAAAAAAATCATAGTTTCCAACATAATGAAAAAAATATTGATTTAAAATTAAATATTGCTGGCACTTTTAGCATCATTCTGTTGTGAAAACTATTCCTAAAAAAAAACTGCTAAAACCTGCATTTATTATCTTTATTACATTGAAATACCACAATAAAAATATAATTTGTAGCCAAAGTTATTAAGAGCCACTGTGGAAGGTCAAAAGAGCCAATTTCATGCAGCTATGCAGACAAATGTCATAAGTGCATCAAAAAGACGCTGCAGTAAAAGCAACTTTCCCTAATTTTGATTAGGTAAAGTTGTTTCAGCAAAACTCAGAAGCTTCGACTTCAGATCAATTCTAGCAAAACTCTGGATGCCTTGTATGTAACCACAACTAAAATGTAGACACCTGTGTGTTTTTTCACACACCTCTGAGCGTTTAAAAACTGACCAAAGCTTCGGTACAATTCCAAGAATATATTTTAGCAAGAAATTCTCTGCTTTAAAATAAATACTAGTCAGTGAAGTCTGCTGTTGTGCAACAATAGGTTTGGCTATGAATAACCACGAATGTTATTAACAAAGTTAATAATTTTGACCAGAATAACTAAGTTGGGTCACCCGCTGATTATCAGGAAGTTACAGCCAAACAGACTCAAATAGTTTTATGAATACCTGTTTGGGTGGTGGTATTACAGAACAATTATAGAGAGAATCTGCATGCTCTGCATGCCTACTCCGATTTCTTTGTATTTTTTACTCTTATTTTTTTCTCATTTTCTTTTTGATCCACTGGATATAGGAAGATACACTGTATATAATTGATGCACCCTTTTCCTACTCCTGACTATTGAGCCGATGTGACAAGTGAATTTCTCCAATGTGAGATCAATAAAGACCACCTTATCTTATCTTATGTTGCTTTCTCAAACAGCAAGGACTGCACACATGCAGAATACATTCAAACAACGTCTCTCCAAGCCTGTGCAAATTCTCAGTTTTCTGGATCATCGCATCAGCAAACAGACTTAAATTGGAGGGAACCAGACTTTCACAACCAGAAGGAAAGTCCGATTCAATCCTGTTTGCTGTAACTTCTCTCTAAATACATTTTTTAAAAAAAAAGAAAATACTTCAACTCTACATTAAAATACTTTGTTAAGAAAATAAAACACTTGGGTCAGCAAACTCTTTAACCAGACTAGAGACATTGAAGGGAAACTTATCTGCCCCAGGTTGCAGAGCCCTGGACTATCATGAGCTCTGAAAAGCATGAAGACTACAGTGGAAGACAATGCTACATAATAAAAAGCTAATCTGAATGAATCAGTCCGGCTCTGCTCCACGTTTAGCTGTTTAGTCCTGGTTCTCTGGAGCTTTACCTGCAAAGCCAGCTGCTGCCAGCGCCAGTCCCACCGCCACCATGGAGCTGGCCTGCAGGGAAACAAGGAGGACATCAGAACCGCGACATGATGAAACCACAGCCAGTCCTCCTCTCATGAACCCCCCTGCTGTCCCAGACGTAAACAAGGCACAGCGAAGCTAGCGCTCCATTTACATTTTATTAAAAATACACATTTCTAAAAAAATTTTTTACCTCACCGACAGCGTTAAACCAGCCTCTTAAAACAGTAAATAACACATCTCCCGTGTCTGATAATCTGTTGTTGGGTCACAGACAGATCAGAGGGGAGCTAATGTTAGCTTAGCCGTTAAATTCAACGTTTTCCAGCTGTCCCTCCTGAACGTGAACACACTTTCTGACGTCACGTCTCCCTCAGTAGTCATTAAATTAGCCGACCTACCATTTCTCAGTGTTATGTTCCGGTTAGTTCGCAAATTAGGATCATAACTTTTGACCTCTCATGTTCTCGCAGCTACGCGCAGGACGTCCATGTGTTTATGCCGGAAAGGGTCGAGAAGTGCCGTAAAACTGCAGCGACAGTTGGAACGGTTGACCGCCTATGGCTTCCACTCGCCTCACCAAGCAGCAGAAATGTAGATTAAATATTATAATATAGGCTTGTTTTAAATCTAATCTGGACTAAGGGTCTTCTGAATACCATTAACACTGTTATAAAAAAAGAAAATTAAACAGATTATTACAAAATTGTCTGTGTACCTTTTTTTGATATTGAAATCTCAACTGGGATGCAAACGTCTTCAAATATTCTCCTCATTTACTTAACACTGCAAAAACGGATCTAAAAATAAGTAAAATGTTCTTAAAATTTGTGTTTTTTTCCTAGATTTGAGCAGGTAAATTAGATTATCTGCCAATGGAATGAGTATTTTGACCCCTAAAATAAGATAATTAGATATACTGCACTTGAAATAAGGTGATGGAGATGAATTGTTCCTATTTTAAGTGCAAAAATCTTATTCTATTGGCAGATAATCTTATTTACCTGCTCAAATCAAGGACAAATACACACATTTTAAGAACATTTTACTTGTTTTCAGTTCTGTTTTTGCAGTGTAGCTGATCAATCTTTAACAAACCCATCCGTTTGTCAGGAATGGCTCCTCTGTAGCCACTTGTCTGTCTGGTTGGCATTTGTTTCACAATCTGGAAAATAAATTTTAGATTTGTCCAGGGCTGACCTCCTGACTCCTCTCCTCCTCGCATGGATCAGCAAGTAAAGACAGTGGAAAGATAAATGGTTGAGATCTACAAAATTGAAACCAATAACATTTCTGAATTTGGATGTAAAGTCAGAAATACCCATTTGTCTCAGATAAGTCTGCGTTTTTTCTCAAAGACCAGCTTACACACCAAGCCTGCCTGTACAAACTGTCTTTAGACGTTTTGGATGCTTATCAAGACAATTTTAGATATTTTAAGAACACGTTACCTTGTTCTTTCGTGGCAGTTGTGGTGATGTCCCCAATGAGTGAGTTTTATTCAGTAGTTTCTGGCGACTGCCACCCAACCCTTAGATTACTTTTCAGCCGAAATGTGACAAGATTTTTTTTGTTCTCTTGAAATGTTTTTATAGAACATTTAAAGTGGTTGAGAACAAGATTAGAACATTTGTTATGCTTCAAAAATATACAAATATTTTCTACCGGGCCTGCTTTTTGGTGCAAACTGTCCAACATGAAGTTTTATTGATGGTTTAGGCTTTTACATCTCAACAACCAGACACTACCGGCTACCAGCAACTCAACATTGACCCGTCACAGACACCATGAGAGAGACATGGCCTGAGTGTTGATATATATTCCTACAGAAAATACAAAATATCGCAAGAAAATGATTTAAATGGCAGAAAATGATGTTTATAGAGTTACATTTGTGTCCAGGAGGGGAAATGTTCTAAAGATAAAGTAACAAAAAGCTGCTTTCATAAGTGAAAGTTCAGCCTGATTCTGTACAGCCCAGGAGTTGAAGTGCATCTCTAGGTAGAAGTAAGATGGCTAAACTAACTATCATTGGGAGACTACCTCAGGTTGGTTAAACTGAAAGAAGGAGGAGAAAGAAGAAGAGAACAACTCCTCTTCCTCCTTTTGGGAGCTGTGGACCTCAGAGATCGATGCTAACCATGCTCTGAGCTCTGGAGGTGTTTGACTCTTGCAAGGCCTTGAAATGGTTTAATTTCCCTTCTGACTTGGACCAAGCTGGGCAGAAATTTTAGGGTTTAAAACAAATATTAAATGTTTTTCTACTTCTTTGTGAAATCATTTTCTGTCAGTCTTTTTGTGACCGGTCACGTGTTCTCTCCTCTCAGTGCCGGTCCTAAACCCGAATAATTTGATAGAGATTGTTTCTCGAAGGGTGTCCAAGGTGTGAGCTGAAAGGATCTGCAGATCACAGAGATGGAGGCAGGTGGTGACCCCCGAGGAGAGCAACATAAAGAAAAACAGAAAATAAAGGTTTTGCATTTTATATATAAATATATATAAAAAACTTTAACCCTTTTAAAGCATGTTTGTCTGTCTTAGTTGCCAGTTTGCCCGTTTTGCCTGACCCCGAAGGCATTTCACATCCTCTAGTTAGTAGACATAAATTGGTATTAGTGTTGGTAAAAATAACATTAACTGCTTGTTGTGCTTTAATATCATCAGAATGAATGGGAAAATGAAGCTGTGGGTTAAACAGATGCTGTTCTTTCAGAATAAAAAGATTTAAGTGCCGTTTAAGTCAGTTTGTTGAAAAACCACAATAACTCTTCAGCAAATGAATGCAGTTTGATGTGTTTAGGGGACTGGCAGTAAGAGTGTCTCATGAAGCATAAGAAGTAGGTTTCTCAGTCAGATTGGCCCCCTTACTCACTCTAACCACCTGAAAGTCTTAGACATGCTTGACAGTCACATTCTCCTGGAAAAATACCAGAGCTTCATCTGTATAAGTATCTCTATAATCTGACCAATCTGTATAATCTGATTGATTTTGATTTTGTAAAGTGCCTTGAGATGACATGTTTCATGAATTGGCGCTATATAAATAAAACTTAATTGAACTGAATATCAATTTCATGCAGCTATGCAGAGAAATGTCATTAGTGCATCAAAAAGATTCCCTGATAGTGATTCGGTAAAGTTGTTTCAGCAAAACATCCAAACCTTGTGGAGCAGTTTGTGGGAATCAAACTCTGCAGCCTCTCCAAACGTCATTCAATTCCAATCAAATCACAGAACAAACCAACAGCACGACTGACAAAGGGCCTGGTTACCAAACATGGACTTCTAGTCGACTCTCCGGTTGACTTGTTGACTGAACATCAACACGGAGGCAGCAGCGAAACGCGGAAGCTGGAGGGAAGCAGAGCAGATGCCAGGGGTCTCTGCTGCTGTGGCATCCAGCTCCCCCACAGCTTAACCGTCTGCTGTCACACCGTTTCATGTGGAGCCCCCATCCCCCCCCCCCCAGCTCAGGGCGATGGGGCGCACATCTGCAGACCGAGAAGAGCCATCTAAGCCAGAACATGTCCTGCTGCATCTCTCCCACCATTGGACCGAAACGCGGCGGCGGCAGCTGACACAATGGGACAGTGAAGGGCCTAATTATTGCCCCTATCATTTGCATAATTACAATGTTATTTTTTTTTTTTTCCCGAGGCAGAGGCAGTATAGAAATTGTAAATTGTAGTGGACTCGCCGTCTGTCGTCGGTGGAAGTCAGAGTTAAATGGAGAGAGCCTGTACTGCTAGCCAGGCTCAGGCAAGAGGTCCCAATCAGCCAGCCTCGCAGGCTGCACATTCAATAGGATTTAAAAAGGCAACTATGTGGAGAAATAAGAGCTGTGCCCCTCAAATCATATGGAATTACAGTGCTGGTTGCATATGGGGGGGGGGGGTAGAGCCAGTGGCAGGCACAAAAGCCCGCAGGAAGCAGCTATTTCTGTGTGTTTTATTAACCCAACCAAGCAATTTAATTCTTTTGTTCGGGGGAGTTCTACTTCATTGATTAACAAAAGCGGGGGATATAATTTTTTTCAGCCCCCTTTGAAAAGCCTGAAATGTCAAGCCTTTTAAAGGAGATTATTCTGCCTGTGTGTGATGAATAGAGCCCAGAGTAACCTTTTGTCTACAATTAAATATTCCAGCATAAATATAAAAGAAAATCAGAGATGGGGAAGATTGAGTCAGGAGAGATTGGAGAGGTAGATCCTCTGCCCGATAGTGGCAACAGCCTGGCTCTAATTAGATATGCCAGGCGGGCTGCGAGCAGTCACTCTCCACAGCACGTCGAGAGAGGAGGCAGCCGGAGAGAGGAGGACACAGGGAACCTATCTGCTCATCTGTCTGTCCAGCGCCTTCCTCTGGGCATCCAGCAGGTATTTCCGGAGACTTTCTCTTGTTTTGTTTTCCGCCGCTGTTTGTTTCGCCGGCATCCTCTGCCACGAGAGAGAGGAAGGGCTTGAAAGGCAATGCCTTCTGGGAACTGCATAAGTAGACAGAGCTGAATAAAAGTTGGGAGATTGTTTATGATTCTCGGGACTGATTAGGAATGACAATGGGACACTTTAGGGACAGTGAGGGCTGTTTTTTTTTAATTCTTATTATTCGCTGAAGAGGCAGACTGTGAGGCTGCTTGGAGGAGATGTAGAGGCATGATATGAAGTTTTGTGTTTTTGAAGCGGAGCTTGTGATTGTGCTCCTGGAGTCATAGTTGGCATTCGCATTGTTCTCTCCTGGGAGGCTGAGCTGCAGGTGGACCTGAGATCATCTGCAGGCTTTTATGGAAAAGTGGACATTCCAGTGTTGTTCTATAAAAAAAAAAACAAATTTATCTGATGCTTCAGGTATTTGTATCAAAAGATCAGAAGTTACTGCACATGATCATAATCTGAAATGCGGTTAGGCTTGAAATCGTTTTTTATTTTTTTTTTATTATCAACGTCTTCCTCTCTTACAAAACAACTCCCAGAGAAGCGAGCGTGAACTAATGTGCCGTCTGACACGTGCCAAGTCAGGTTTTGACCTCCTGTCACCGGATTCTTTTCCCGACCAATCGTTTCCCTGAGTGAGTCCATTAGGGGTTCATGTCCGGCGGTAGGCGTAGATCATGGTTTTCAGAGAATGACTTCATGATGACCCTTCATGATGACTAGAGGTGGCTCTCCTCTAGTCCCCCATGGTTGGCTCACCTCAGGGTTCTTGCACACTTGGCTTTACTTTGCTGGTAACTCTGAACTAAAACCACTGGCATGGCGGCAACTTTTTTTTCATGTGAATTTGAATAGATGCTCTCAAATGACACTGATCTGAATCCTTTAAAAAAAAAAAAAGGAAACAAATTATCAAAAAACGTAATTTTATCTATGAGCAGATCATCTTTATATTCTGCTTGTTCAGTAAGGATGATTTGCATATGCCTAATTTATGATGTCCTCATATTTTAATGATTGTGTGTTTATGCTATGTTCATATTTACAGATTTCTGCAGTTTATAAAAGAGCGCTAAGTTTATTAGAGCATAAGGATACTCTAAAAATGTGACGCTTTGTGCAACTGAAAATAAATCAAGCCAACAGACTAAATCAAAAATACACCCCAATGTCAGCTAAATTTGCACAGCATTTTAAAAAACAAACAGGTGCTTCGCAAGATAAAAATACAATAAGATAAAAAAAGTAAAATGAAACAAATAAATGCAATAAATAAGTCATAGAAATAGCTAAAGGAGGTAGACATAAAGACCTGGTGGGAGTCAAATGGACCTCGAGTGAAATGCAAACGTGAAGATGTGATTTTCCAGACAGGATAGAAGACAGAGTGGACTCTGCATTAGTAAACTTTATTTAGCTTATTCCTTCGTTCTGTATGTTTGTTAATGTATGAAAGAATACTAGTCAGGGATTTATTTAGCTTATTCCTTCATTTTTCCTGTTCATGCACAGCACTTTGAATGTCTAGCAACTGAAAAGTGCTAAATAAATAAACTTAACTTAACTTAACTTAACTTACCCAAACAGATCTGTCTGGGGGAAACAAGCCAGTAAATCCTGAATCTCACTGAAAGCGATGTTAGCTTGGGCTTTGTCCTCCATTAGCTTGTTTCTTGGTTCCTGTTTTATTCCGGAAACTCTAATTTCTTTTTCTTTGAGTTCTCTGTACTTCCTGTTTTCTCTCGCCCCTGTTTTTGAGTTTCTTTATTCTTCGTGTTTTAGTCCCTCTCATGCTGACCTGTGTTCTGTTTTCTAGTTTCTGGTCTGGCTGCGTTTAGTTTCTTTCAGCGGCTTGTTCCATCGGATTCTCAGTTCTCTCCACCGATCCGTTGATCTCTTGCTTCACTGACGACCTCCCATCATCTCTGGTTCTCTGCACAGAAGAGCTGCAGGAGAGTTTGTTGCTTTAATAACGCCACAGAAGTGTGACTCAGATGAAAATCAACTGTGCTGATGCCTGAATAACGGCACAGCTCAAGTTATTGAAAGTTGAGTGTTGCAGAATCAGCAGAGCTGTTGGTTGCTCAGCTAACAGCCAACTCGGTGATTATGCCTTTGGGTTTATTTGCATATAAAGCCGTTTGGCTCTGACCCGATCACTTAGGACAGATTTTAATACTAGTTGTAAATCATCACTGTTCGATGTCGCTGTGCATCCAACCAATTAGCGAGGATGAATATTAATACTAGGTCTGAACAACACTTTGCCAGCTAATTTATTTTTGCTTGTCCATGTTTCTTGCTTTTGGGTTTAATTTTTTTGGATCTATGGGTTTGGGAATCCCTTTTTTTTGTAGGATTTGGTTAGCTTTATTGGATATCTTCATTTTTGCATCTACTTCCGGCTCCCATCTGCTTGCATTTGGGTCTTACACGCAAACAGGCTAAATGGCAATGACGTGTTGCTGTGTCATGATCTCTAAACCTCAGACTGTAACGTCATTATGATGATGCGCATGTTTTCTGGTGTTTTCTGGCTTTAAACTCATGGCGCAAAAAGTCATCCACTATTATGACTTTTTGCACATCATACAATGTGATAGATTTGTTGCTTATGGTCACGTTTAATGTGCATTATTTTTTTGTTGCTGTTGTTTAGAGAAAGAAAAACACTATCCAATTAAAAAAAAGTTGACCTTTCTAATTAAGTGACTTATCCAAAAAAGAATTCTCAAAGAACGACTGCTAATCCTCTGCTAACCTCAAGTCCAAAGGCTTTATTGTTTCACGTTTCCATATTTTCATTGATATACATCTGAAAAAGATTCTCCGGTTCTTCTCCAGTAACTGCAAACATGCCTCGGTCCTCCGGAGTAATAAAACATGACAGCTACCCCGGAGCGTGCATGTACTGCCACGGCTCTGACACACATACATAAATCTCATGTCACCTTCATCCCAGCAGCCCGTTTCGTCCCGCAGGGCTTTGCCAGAGAAATGTGGAGGGCTGATTGGAGGCGACGGCGGTAATGACTGCATGTCAGCAGGTCGCGGCCCTGTTATGATAAGTAAACTCTGAGGTCACACTCTTTAATGGCAGGCGGCTCTGACGGCTGATGATACCCGATAAGAGCAGATGAATAATGTTTTGTTATTTTAACAGCTTCAATAAAAATGTATTCACCATTTTTTCTTTTTTTTTTTGGAGCGTTTGCCTGGTGTTGTATCCCAGATATCAGTAAGAAATAACTGGTGGAGATTCCTCCTTTTTTTGTTCGTTTAAAGATATATAAGGAATTCAGATTATCTGTAGAGCAGCATCTTTTATCATAAAAAAATAAAACTTTTTTGTATTTTAGAAGTAGCCAGAATTCCTTTTAAATAAATAAAAAAATCATCAGACACCGCACACATATATCCTTTTTATGTTAATTTAAGCCAAAAATAAAAAAGTAGAACCATCGGTCCATTTAAAATTTAGTTTTTTTTCTTTCCATAAATGAAATGCAGAGAAAAACTTCACCAGTCATTAAGGTCTGAATCAGGCATCCTTATGTTGCCAATTTCTTTGCCCAAGTTTGCAGAGCTTTGCTGAAAGTATTCACACCTCCTGGTCTTTTTTTCCAGATTTTGTGGCTTTGAGAAATAAAACGTTGGTGTGTTTAATTGGGATTTGTTGTGAAGAAACAACACAAAGTAGTGTCTCTTTGTGAAATGGAAGGAAAAGGTTACACAGTTATTCAAAAGGTGATTCACAAATAAAAGTCCCCCACCCCCAAGTTAAGGCTCTGTGAAACCACTATTTGCTGCGCTTATAGCTGTAAACCTATTGGGGCACGTTTTAACCAGCTTTACACATTCTATGCTGATGACATTCAGCTCTATTGTGCTTTTAAGCCTACTGAATATTTTAGGTTGTCCAGCTTGATACACTGTGTTAATGATATTAAACAGTGGCTCTGTGGCAACTACCTTCAGGTAAACGCTGATAAGACGGAAACACTCATCGTTGCCCCTGAGAACCCAATAACAGACATTAAACATTTTCTGGGTGTATTAGCCTCCTCTATTAAACCAAGTCTCAGAAACCGTGGCATAATTTTACATTCTGCCATGTCGCTAGAGTGTCATTCTTGCAGATTAATCAAAAACTGCTTCTTTCACCTAAGAAATATAACTAAGCTTTCAACTTTAGTGTCAAAAGCTGAATTAGAGATGATCATTCATGCTTTTATTTCATCTCGTCTTGACTATTGTAACAGCCTTTTTATATGTGTGAATAAGAAAGAAGACCCACTTGTTCCAACTGGCATTTAACTAGTTTTTAACCAGTTTTATAACATTATGTTGCATTTATGCTGTTTTATCTTTTTATATTTTAATTTTTGTGTTGTCTTATGGTTGTTTTTATTGTGAAGCACTTTGTGGTTTTTATCCTGTGAAAGGCGCTATATAAATAAAGTTTCCTTAATTACTTTTTCTTACATCCAGAGACACATTTATTTACCCATTCCTCTCAGCATAATAGGCCCAGTCAGACTGGATGGAGTACTTCTCTGGTCACAGAGGCTCAGATTTACTCTGGATATATATATATATATATATATATATATATATATATATATATATATATATATATATATATATATATATATTAGTGTTTTCTTATCCCTTGGCTGGCGACTTCCCATACTGCACACATCATAATCTATCCCTGACTGTATGGAGGAACTGTTTTGCCTTCTAAGTTACATTACTACCAGATTAAGAGGACGTGTTTATATATATATATATATATATATAAACCATTTCATTGTTGCTCTTGCTGTATATTTAGGTGTTGCATTGTGGGGCGGTGAGCTCTGTTTTAGTTTTCCTTCACAAAAACTTACATTCACGAAATAGTACTAAATAATACATTTAGGTCTCATCTGAACCTTGTTCCACTTGTTTGCTGAGTCTCCTTCATGTCCACTGGTATATTTTATGTAAAATTTCTGATGGCTTTCTTTTCTCAATGGCTTTTTCTTGCAAGTCTTCCATACAAGCCATATTTGTGGAGCCAATAGTTGTCCTGTCAACAGATTCTCGCTCCTGAGCTTGTTTTAGGATAAGGGGTCGGAATAATAATGCACTTTTCAGATTCTTATTTGTGAAAAAAATTCAAAACTCTAGAATCTTTATAGTCATCATGTATTACCATAATGACATTTTAGTGAGACACTGGCTCACATAACACGCAGACACAACTAGACATAATCTTTTCGAACGTCTTTCTTCCTAAGAAATTAGTTGATTTCACCAACAGGATTTCCTGAGAAGCTTAAAGCGAGCAAATAGTCCTCAGCTACTGACAAGATTCCTGTTCGAGTCAAAAAGACAGATAGCAGTTCCTTTACAGACGTGTAGATTACTGTAAACTTGCATGAGTGCACAAAATAAAATACTGTGCAATAAATTAAAGTCGTCAAGTTATGGATGTCCCAACAGACATTCCCTGAGAATTTGAAGTGTGCAAATAGACATTAGCATGTGACTTTCAGTGGTACATTGAATGTACGTGTGTTCGTCTTTGCAAATATGTGCTGCTTTGTTTTCATCTATCATCTAAAATCCACCAAAAAAAATGCATTAAAGATTTTGGCTTCAACACGGCAAAAGGAAAAAGTTCAAGGAATGTGACGGTGAGCACAATAAACGCTGAGGGCATGAATGAACATTTCAAATCCTGGAAAATGAAGATGGCCGTGTTGCGTTTCAGTGACTGGACGAGCAATGGAACCAGAAACACAAGGAATCTGTTTTTCTGCGTCCTCGGATTTTCCAGGCAAACATGCAGGAAGGCAGACGGGAGGAGGACTGAAATCTACAGAGACACAGAGCACATTTACAAATCTGGCGTAATGCTGATTTTTACTTTTCCCCAAAGAAGACTGCTAGGTTGGCAGAAAGGAAACAAGAATTATTCAATCAGCTCTCCCACCACATCCAGATTTGACTGCAGCCACGTAAAGCTGACCACCTAATCCTTTTATCAAACCCTCCGATGGAGCACTCGTGTTGGAAATGCCTGGAGAGAGAAATAATATTAAGGTCATTTCTATCTCTGGTTTATTTTATCCCTCAAAAATAACCCATGCTTTCCATTTTTTATCTTGAGACAATAATTACTTCAGGTTTGGGGATGGGGACCCACTGCTCAGTTCTCTGCACACAGACGGGAATCTCAGCCTTCATCAGTAATAACATTTTTTTCCCCTCCTTAAATAAGACATATATATTAAAATACAGAATCTGTGGAAAGATGGCGAGTATTGCTCAAACAGGTGTGAGGAAAAATAAGATGTGGGCAACATGATGATAAGTACCAATAAAAGTAAAATGGCAGTCAGGGCGCTTTGGGAGCTTCTTGGAGGGCTTTACCAGTTTCTGTCTGAAGCTGGGTAGAAAGAACGTTTCTACTATGTTTATTGCCCTGATTTTATATAAAAAGCAACTATTCAGTGTTTACAAAGAAAGAAAGTAAAAGAAATTCCCTAAAATTGTTTTGATTTTTTTCAAACACAAGAACTTCTTTCAGATTCAAGAACAGAAGTCTTTAAATGGTAACCATCAGTCTGTTCTACGTTAAGCTAACGTGTTTCAGCAGATGCTTTATATTTAATCTTTACTACTTATTTGTCAGTTTAAAAAGAATCCAAAAAGTGGCAACAGTGGTTAAACTATGACTCCTTTATACAATTATTCAGAGCAGGTTGAGATGAACCTTTAGGACACAGAAGCAATCTGCTCTCATGTTTTGTTCTTGTCTCCTCTTTGGCTTTATTTTGCATGCAAGGTACAGGTTTTGTTGTTGTTGTATCTCAGAGGTGTTAGTTGTTTTTGTACAATATTAGTAATTACACGCCTGCCTTTGTTCCGCCAGAGGATAACGATTCATAAAAACCATGCGTTGAGTCACTTTTACAGCCAAACTAATTCACAATAAAATTCTTTGGAATCTCATTCCATCTACCGACAAGAGGTCGCTCATATCCTTGCATCTTAATATATTAGAATATTAGAATAAATGTTTTTATTTCAGCAGACCAGTTCAAAAAGTGAAAAACTCACGTACAGATTATTCAATACACACAGAGGGATATATATATATATATATATATATATATATATATATATATATATATATATATATATATATATATATATATACTGAAATAGTAATACACATAAAATTTGTTTGGCTGCTCGTGTCGTGTTTTGATGCCAAGAAGTTGAGGACAGCCATTGCTAAAGAAGCTGGTGGTTCACAAAATGCTGTATCGAAAACACATTGATGGAAAGTTGAGTGGAAGGAAAAAAGGTGTGTATGAAAAAATTCCTCCTTGGGTGAATGAGATTCAAAACACCAATGTTACTATTTCGAAACCCCATTCAAAGTGTGTACTCGCTCAAAATAAAGCTATTATGGAAAATATAAGCACATCAAACATAATTAGTGTTCAGAAAATCAGGATTTCAAGCTGCCAAGCTCAAGAAGTTCTAGACACTTTTTTGGGAAAACCTGACAAATGACTCACTTAAAATCTACTGGGATTTTTGACAGTAGGGTTAATAACCAAAGTAGTAATGGGGGAGATTTACTGAGATCAAACCAGTGATATCAGGGCTGTAAGAATATATGGTCTTTCAAGGACTCGTTTTGTTGCAGTCAGGAACCATATATACACTGCATGCTGTAAATTATGGTCTAATTATGGTCTGCTTGAACAGTAATGCACAAGCAACTAAATGGAAAATGTCAAAATAACATAAAGTAACATGTTATTGATGCATTAATGAAACACGATGTTTGTCTGACCCATACTAAGCAATTATATTAGTATTATTGAAAACACAACCAGGATGTGAAAAAAAAATGTTTTTTCCCTCCTCAGCAACCATGAAGATATAATTAAATATGTAACAAATCAAGTAAAAAGTATGAAAATGAATGGGTTGTAGTGAAAGAAAATGTGTCATATGGCAGTAATAAGCAAGAAAAGGCAACATTGTCCACTTTATTGATCCGGGTTTGGACTGTTGGACACGTTGTTGGCAGCATCATGCTATGGGGATGCTTTTCTTGAGCAGAAACAGGGAAGCTGGACAGAGTTGGTAGAAGGACAATCCAGGATGAAAAGGCTGTTAGAAGCTGTAAAAGACTTGAGAATGGAAAGGAGGTCCACCTTCTACCAGGACAACAACCTGAAACATACAGCCAGAGCTGCGATGGAGGGTTTAGATCATAATATATCTAGACCTAAATTGTGAATCAGTGGCAAGACTTGAAAATTCACAGGCATCCCCATCCAGTCCGATTTTGAAGTATTTTGTAAAAAATTGGGGCAAAAACGTCATTCACTAGTTGAGTAAAGCTTGGCTAGGCGACTGTGGCTCAGTGGGAAGAGTTTTTGTCTTGCAGTCCAGGACTTGTGGGTTAAATTCACATGTCTTGCTGCAGCAAGAGTTCTGATGAAAATCAACAGGAGGGATCATATTTCTGCCATTTTAGCTTCCCTTCATTGGCTTCCTGTTAGAATTTAAAATTCTCCTTCCCATGTATAAAGCCCTTAATAATGAGCATTTTGCTCTCAGACTGCAGGTCTGCTGGTGGTTCCTAGAGTCTCTAAAAGTAGAATGGGAGGCAGATCCTTTAGCTATCAGGCTCCTCTCCTGTGGAACCAACTCCCAGTTTTGGTCCGTGAGGCAGACACCCCGTCTACTTTTAAGACTAATCTTAAAACCTTCCTTTTTGACAAAGCTTCTAGTCAGAGTGGCTCATGTTACCCTGAGCTACCTCTATAGTTATGCTGCTATAGGCTTAGGCTACTGGAGGACATCAGGATTTATTTCTCTCACTCTGCTGAGTGAGAGAAATAGACCCTGTTCTCCAATTTGCATTGCATGTTGTCATTTCAGCTTTTAACTTTTTGTTCTCTGTCATTTTCCTCTCCATAGAAGGTACACCTGGTCTGGTGTTCTGTTAGCTGTGACATCATCAGGGGAGGCAGATCATCCTCTATTACCATCTAACATAGAAAGTACTCCTGGGTCAATATGAGCTTCTGTGCTTTCTGTGTCTCTGCTCTGTCTTCTCTAAGCCCCAGTGGGTCGAGGCAGATGAGCGTTCACACTGAGCCTGGTTCTGGTTCTGCTGGAGGTTCTCCTCCCTGTTAAAGGGGAGTTTTCCTCTCCACTGTCGCTTCATGCATGCTCAGTATGAGGGATTGCTGCAAAGCCATCAACAATGCAGACGACTGTCCACTGTGGGTCTACGCTCTTTCAGGACGAGTGAATGCTGCTTGGAGAGACTTGATGCAACCTGCTGGGTTTCCTTAGAGAGGAAACTTTCTGACCAACCTGGAGGATCTGATGGAGTCTGACTTTGTAAAGAGCCTTGAGATGACGTGTTGTGAATTGGCGCTATATACATAAAACTGAATTGAATTCTCATGCCTTGCCTTGCCCATGTGCCCCTGGGCAAGGCACTTAACTCCATGTTAAGCACCGATCTGTGTATCGGTGAGTGAATATGGCTTTAGAGAGGTCAGTTTGACTGGAAAAGTGCTGCATGAATCCACTCCTTTTGCAAACCTCTTGAAAACCAGCAGCTGTGGTTGAAGCAGTTGAATGCAAATGCATGTTTTCAATTTTCACCTTTTTTGTTTGTAATATTTGTAAAAGAGTTTGTAAACCATATATAATTTTCCCTGGATTTTTACAAATATGGACTACTTTACTGTAGGCCTTCCAAATAAAATCCAGATAAAAACTTATCAGCTTTTGTGGTTGCAACATGACCAAAAAGTGAAAATGCCACTGCTAAGGAATACCGGTACTTTTTTCAAGGCACTGTAGGAGACGTCCTGGGAGCCTTTCATCACCAAATAGGAAACTCTTCCTGGATTCTAAGGTCAACAGCACTAAGGCATGCGTCTTGTTGTGTACCACTGAGACGCTCAGTATCTGACTCAAATCTTTGCTCCAGAAGGAAAACACAAAGAGTGCACTGAATTAACCTTTAATGCCACTTTAACAAGAAAATTGTTTTCCTGCCACCCAGCCTCAGCTACGGTCACCGTTTTTTCCCCGCTGATGGAACGGCCCATCTTCTGACCCCGGCACAGAAGTGCAGTCGCTGGCGCCAGAATTTAACCGACCCTTTCCCATTAGACTGAGTGACCAAGCAAGGACCCAGACCATTTCTCCATTTCTGTGCTCTGTCAGGTGGGATGATGTGATAATGGGATAACGAGTCATAGTTCGCTCTGTGTGTGGGTGCATTTTGGTCCAGCGGCCTGTAATCCTCCTCCTGAGGAAAATAACTGCAGGATGAGTGTTGGATCAACAGTACCAGCCGATAAACGGCGTCTCGCATGCAGTCAGTCTGATGATTTGAGGAGAATGAGTGTGTGTTTATCGCCGAAAGTGGCGGGGATTGTGGATCCCTGCTAAATGTTGGACTCTGAGCCCTATTGTGGGACAAGAACAGGTGAATATTAAAATGACAAAACGCTCGTGCGATGAAAGCGCACAGTTTCTCTCCGGATCCGAGACATTATGCGGTTTGGCCCAATCGAGGTGAGCCGACCCGGAGAGAGCGCGAGGTAGCTAGACAAGAAGAGCGAAAGAAAGGAGTGGATAAAGGAAGCAGGCGCTTCTTTCAGAGTTCTCCATGTCAGCCCGTGTAAGAAAGCCGCCAAACCAATAATTTTGTCAAGTTCTTTTTCTTTTTTTTTTTTTTTTTAGCCGAGCGGCTGAAGTGTCTTTGGATTGCCACATGTATAAAGGCAGCCCATATAAAGCCATTCACAGCAGTGAATGAGCACGCCATCTGTGGAGCTTTCTTATTTCCTCTTCTCTTTTCTTCTCCTCCTTTTTCGAGCCTTGTAATCAAATTTGAGCAAAATCAAATGGCGGGAGGATAGAAGGAGAGCAGTAGGGGGGAGGGAGGGTTCAATGAAAGTACCTTTTGTTGGTCTGAAACGAGCAAGTAATTTACAAAATGCCCTCCCTTTGTGCAGGGGGCTAAAGGAAGAAAGAAATCAGTAGCTTTTAGAAGCTAGGCCTTGCGCTGCGACGGGCAAGATAATGAAAGCCGTCTTGTGTTTGTAGGCTAGAGAGCATCTCAAAGGCAGACCGGGCCCCGGCTCAGGGTTAGCTCGACTGCTAGAAAAAAAAAGAAAAAAGAAAACACAAAACAAAACCAAAAGGAAGGGGAGAAAAAAAGAGAGTTCCTCAGTATGTGTGTGAGTTTGTGTGTTTTGTAAAGCGCAGCCAAACAAGACTACTCTTAGCAGACACTCTGAGGAACAGACAGAGTTGTGGATGCTGAGGAGAGAAGAGTAGCAGAAGAAGACCCTCCTGAGTCCTTCTCACCTGTTGTCCCGCTGCAGATGCATCTGCCTGGTAACCCCTCTGCCGAGGAGTCCGAAGCAGAGGTGAAGATGAAGAGGAGGAGGAGGAGAAAGCATTCACAAGGGATCATTGTGCTGCCGGATTACAAAGTACAGGGGATTGGAGCCGACTGGTTGCAGGGTGACGAGCATCCTTTCCTGCCGTGGGTTCGCTTGAAGCGTTGTCCGAGGACACCAGGATAAATCGCTCATCATCAACGATTACAGGTTAGTGACGTGTTTTTAATGCACGGCAAATGCAGCGTAAACCTGCTACCAGTTAGAGAAAAAAATCAGCTTAGACTTGCTAAATAATTAACAGGTGGTGGAAACGCTGCTGGAGCCGTGCGTGTAAAGTGTCTTTGTGTGTGGCCTGCAGATTAGTTCCTGATTTGCAGCGATTGGAGCGACACCTGAGGTGTTGTCCCGCCGTGAAGACGCTGGTGAGTCCGCACAGATTTCATGCTTCTCTCGCATTCTGTCGACCACAGCAGCTGCTGCAGAGCTGGGTCTGCCTCTCCCTCAGCTGCCCTGCCTAGTTTCTGCCTGTCTCACTCAACCAGGGGCTGGCATGCAAACTTCTGCCATCCCGTCTGAGTTTGTTGTCTGGATATTGCAGTGTGTGCAAAATGGCTGCACTTGCACTTCCTTTTATACTTAAAGAATTTACTTTTTTTTTTTTTAGCAAGAGGAGAATATTTTACTCTAAAGTGTTTTTTATTTTGTTGTCGCTTGTCTAAGCCGAAGCTCAAAGTGTGTGTTACTGCGTGTGAGTTAAGTGACATCATAAAGAACAGCAACAGCGCACACATCACTTAATCCACACTTCACCTCCGTATAACAGCTGGATAATTAAACTTACGTAGTTATGAGGAAGTCATTAGGGACATTTTTGGCACAACATGTTCGATAAATGTTACATTAATGCTAAGTCATCGTAAGTTTTGCTGTTTTATTTAGCACACGATGATGTAGCAGAACATTTCTAAGGAGCCTTTGAGCTAGCTAACTTTTCATGACCACCTGAATTTTATACGTCCTGCAAGAGGTGAAAGAAAGAACTTCTAATGAAGAAATGACATCCCAACATCAGAGAATATTTTGCCATAAGCACACCTATTTATGGCATTAAAAAAGTGTGTTTCCTCTTCAACAACATAAATGTGTTGTGTTGACTAACTCTGCGTCTGTAATCTCTTTGTTGTGCTGCTGCTGGCCGTCAACTTGAAATAGTTGTCATCACCGTTTAATAATTTAATCCCTGTGGCACTCAGGCTTGAATGGATGCATTATCAAGATACAGCTGACTAAGCTTGTAGGTGTCTCTGTAAATCACTCGTTTATTCTGGCGCTGGAATAAAAACATCCCCTGGTATTTGTGCATAGATAAGAAATTGAACTTTTTTCTGTGAGACTTTCCATTTTTATTCAGCCATCTAATGTCATTTACCATAAAAGCTGCCTGAAACAAACAAACAAACAAAAAAACAATGGATTTTGCTTATTGTTAAACATAGAAGTCTAACGTCTGATAATATGATGCATAGTAGGGGAAATGGAAACCTAAGATCACAGAAAACAACACAAATAACACAAACTTTCCTCAGAGATCACTCCAGCTGCAGCCGCCATATGCGGACGGACAAGGGTCTAAATGTCAATAACAGATGCAGATGCCCTCAAATGAGTCAGAGCTGCACAAAATGCATCACAATAATTATCACAATTAATGCATTTGCAAAATCACAATTCCAGTGCACTGTTTGGATGCTATACTCGCTAGCATGCGTTTAAACTAAAATATTTAAATGGTCTCTCATTCCCTTTTATGTCCACACCTAAAGCACATCATCTAACATACATTGTAGTATGAATAAAAATGTCATATATTTGAGTGAAACCTGTATATAGATTAATCACATCCAGATTGATGTGCTCAACCCTTTATTTGTGTTAAATCTGATGATTTTCTGCTCACAGCTGCAAAAAAAGATGCCATTAAGGATTAGAAAATTACATCAGACCAATAAAAACATTTTTAATAAAGAACCGTGGCTCAATGGAAAGTATGTTTAATACCTTTTTAAAGGTTATTATTTTAACAGACTTTCAAACAGCTGAATAAGTGCTGCTAACCTTGGCGATAAACACCTTCAGACATTCTGACATTAGCTGGATTAAAGTTTTCATGTTGAGTCACATTACTACGATCACAAGGCGCTTTGAAACATGAAGCGATTTTAAGTTTGTCAGAAACAAGGCAACATCTGCTGCTCTGTATCATCCCACTCTTCTTGAATTTAAAGCGTTTATTTTGTGTTGTAACTACTGTCAAATAACTACAAGCTCTGTAGTTGAAACACTTTTAGTTCTGCTTTAAAAGCAAATAGCTTAAACAAGAAAAAGTCGTTCAAAGTTTCTTACAATTAGATTTGTGACCTTCCCTAAGATGTGAAGTGTTACCGCTGTGACAGAACCATGTTATATTTTATCACTGACAATCCAAGCCCTCGTTGCCAGAACTGGATCAGCGCCAGTCATCTACAATATAGCCACCTCAGATATCAATGTTTTATGGGTCTGATTTCACAGTTTTTAATGACATTTTGAACTTGGCCGTAACCATAGTCGTGTCCTGTAAACCCAAGTCACCGAAGCTGCACTAATGAGTTTGAAAGCAGTTAGCAAACAATAACATGAATTTTAGCTCTGAAACTTGAATTAAATGAACTACAGTGGCTGTCTTTCACCTCCTAGTGTTTTGTTACTGCATAGGCGTCAGATATCCTCTATCGTTCTATTTCCATAAATGGGACCAGTTCAAACAGGGGGTGTCCAATGTGTGGCCCGGGGGCCATTTGTGGCCCCTGTGCTGATTTTGTGCAGCCCTCCAACTGAATTTCAAGAAAAATTTGGCCGATCAGCACTGGAGGCTTTTTGCAGATGGAAACTTTTTATTTTTGATAAGAATAAATCTGTTGTAGACAAGTTAGAATCTTATAATTGAATGTTTAATTGAATGTTTGGTACAACACAAAACATTTGTCTTTTAATAAGCACACTTTTTACATTTGCTTTAATTTCATAGGAAATAGGGCAACTTTTACTCCATTGAAGACTTTAGTTCATTAAAATCCGATTGGAATTCATTTAATAAAATAGGCTAAATGCCGTTTAATATTCCTTTCTTAAAATTATCATATTCTGTTGGGTTAGAGTAAATATTTTTGGTTATGTTATTTATTTTTATTCATTTTTTTGGCCCTCAAGCACTTTCGATTCAACAATTTTGGTCCAATAGCCAAAAAGTTTGGACACTGCTGATATAGAAGGTTCCAATAAATCAAACAAAACTTTTCTGAGAAAATTTCTTCTGGACAAGTCATTTATTTGACATTTATTTCAAACATCTAGTTTAAACCAGATACTCTGGAATAAATGCATCAAACGTCATCAACATAGTTCTTATTAAAACAGAAATGCAAAGTGTTCTGAAGCTAACATCACATAAAACTAGAAGCACTAAACATACTTATTATAAAAGACACAAATTTAAAAATAATAATACTAACTTGATTTTTCTTAAGGTAAAATTTAAGCATTTATGGAAAACGCCTGATGGTTTCAGGGCTTTGATCAGCAGCTTAGTTTGCTGATGCCTTGGGGCGTCTCGATGTGCAAATTTGAAGGTCCCAAAAGACACTATTCTTTTCCTCTTAAACACAAAATTAGCTTGCATAGTTCAGCCATAAAAGTAACAAAGTAAAGTAAAAACCACTGTCAAACAAAACATTTTGTGAGATTTTCAAACAAATTTTTCTTTCCCCCACCTTACTTCTTAAACTAAGTAAAGAACAAACAAGCACGCGGCATTCAAATGAGCTGATTTCTCCGTTGGCACGTGAAAATGTCAGAATTTGCACCAGAACAAACATGCTGGTTGGAGGTAATTTGTAACAGAATGAATAATGAGCTATCTCAGTATTGCAACACTTTAGCAGACAGTCCCAGATTGGCTGCAGGGTTACAGTCACTTAGTCGCATGGCATGCATGGTTGCTTTGATTGTTGCCCACAAACCACTGAACCCCAACCCTCCCCATCCTAGGTGTGTCTGTATGCAGTCAAAGTTCAAATGTTGCTGCTACGGAGCAGATCAAAGGGTTAAAGATGGTTAGATTTAAACAAAAGTGTTTATTTTTTGTAATAATCAACTGAAAGATACCTTCACTGTTTCTTTTACATATCCTCTGGTCTTCATGCATCCATACATTAAATGATTACATCTCTGGTCTTGAAGATACCTTTGGTTCCCAAACAGAACATTCATTAATGTTCAAAATGCAGGAAAACATCCGAGATACTGGGGAAAGTATAACATGCATTGCTGCCCTGCTCAGAGTTTGGAACAGAGCTTGTAACTCCTGATCCTTATTCCTTATTCTCAGCACCAAACAGTGGGTTCTTAGTCAACAACCGCTAAAAAGCAACAGAAAACTTACGAAATGCACAACTGATGAAGTTTTATATATATATATATATATATATATATATATATATATATATATATATATATATATATATATATATTCAATTCAATAAAATTTTATTTATATAGTGCCAATTCTTGAAACATGTCACCTCAGATTATACAGACTGGTCAAAAAATTTCCTATATAAGGGAACTCAGTTGATTGCATCAGAGTCTCTCCAAGCAGCATTCACTCCTGAAGAAACGTAGAGCCACAGTGGACAGTCGTCTGCATTGTTAATGGCTTTGCAGCAATCCCTCATACTGAGCATGCATGAAGCGACAGTGGAAAGAAAAACTCCCCATTAACAGAAAGGAAAAACCTCCAGCAGAACCAGAACCAGGATCAGTATGAACGGTCATCTGCCTTGACCCACTGGGGGTTACAGAAGACAGAGCAGAGACACAACAAGACAGACAAAAAAGCACAGAAGCACACATTGATCTGTTCTACATTAGATGGTAATAGCGGGTGATCCGTCTTCTCTGGATGATATATATATATATATATATATATATATATATATATATATATATATATATATATATATATTAGTGCTTTCTTATCCCTTGGCTGACAACTTCCCATACTGCACACATCAAAATCTATCCCTGACTGTATGGAGGAACTGTTTGGCCTTTTAAGTTACATTAATACGAGATTAAGAGGACGTGTTGTTCTTTGCTCTTTAGGTTGAAGGTTACATTTCATTGTAAGAGCAGCTGTTGATCTTGATGACACTCCAGCAGTGTGTTGACCGTCAATGAAAACACCACGGTTTACCAGTATTGCAGTAATTCACCAGAATTTTGAAAACCAAAGCATACAACACACTTAATGGTGGAAAAAAAGACCCACCGAAGACAGAAGGTTCTGACATTGTTGTGAATTTAGTAGTATTATGAAAAACCAATAGTTCTACAATGCTTTAAGTCCCAGTGAACAGGGCAGTGAGTTAGAACTCACAGCTGGACCAGTCTGTCTAGGAACACCAGAAAAATTTCAGTTTGAGTTTATTTATTTAAAAAAGGGACAGAGCTTATTAATGGACATGTACAGATTGTAGCCTAAGACTAATTTCCCTCTGTAGTCCCTTCGGCAGGTTGAGTCAACAACCTAAAATAATAAAATCAATAAAACTGTAAAAACAGTTAGAACAGTGAGCCATCATGGCTGTGAGCAGTATAAACAGGGGTAGAAATTACATAGAGAGACAGAACAGGGGGGTCAGGGGACCATTCATATTTCACTAGTATTAAGAAGGTAAAATTAGCTAAAATGTTAAAGTGTTAAATGAGCAATTATATTGCAGATTGCCCGATTTCACAGTCAATATAAAAAGTGCCATTTTAAGCACACAATACTAAAAACATATCACATTAATTAAATACTAATGATTGTAATCATATGATAATTCAGGAACAATTATGGATGGTACCCCAACAGTTTGCTAGTGTTACACACATATACAAATGTAACTACAGTTATGGCAACAGTGCTGTTCTTCCAATAGCCAAGCTTTAAGATGTTTGCTAAAAGAGGTCAGAGTCGGGGGTCTCCTGTGTGAGAAGCATGAACAGAAAAAATGGCTTTACAAAAAAAAAAAATTCTAAAATAAACCACACAATCAGCCCTAGAACCAGCTCTTGATTATCTGAGTTTTTATTCAATTATTTATTTATTTATGTCTTACAAATTCTTATAACGGAGGAGGTGCTTTGCTATGGAAGATTTTGTAAATTCAAATAGCGTCTGTGTGTTTAAGAGTGTTGTCCCAGTTTAAGCGCTCATGTTTTTTTTAATATATCTGATAGTGACGGTAATTTTTTGTTTTTTTATCCAATACTTTCTAAACTTGTTTCTAAACTATTTCAATCGGCTTTAGTGTCATCTTACCTGTTGACGCCCAACTCGTTATGCAGTAGGACATATAAAACACGATCATAGTATCAAAATACAATTTTGCTGACCCAAGCTTTACATTGTTTCTAACAAACCTAAAGCTGGACAAGTTAAACTTCATTTTATTCACAGTATTTTCATCTGTCATTTAAAAAGAAGCGATTCCTAAGTATTTAAACTCTTGTACGACATCAGTTGTTTTACCTGTATCATTGTCAGTATTTGCTCTTTTAAAGAAGTACATACACACAGTTTTGGACGTGTTCTAGCCTAGTTGGGATGTCTGAGGCCAGTTCCACACATTTTTCATAGCGTCTGTCAGCTCTAGTGCAGCGTGTTTTTCATCCTTTGCATGGACGAACAGAACAGCATCATCAGCATACTTTTGGCGGATGATATGATTCAAGGGACAACAACTTAGATAGATAGAGGTATACTTTGTTTACCCTGTGGGGATATTTGCCCTGGACACTAAATAAAGCTGCTTCAACAATTAAATCCACTACAAACACAAAAAAAAAAAATCATCTGAATAGAATAAACAAGTGAACAAACAAGTAGACAGGTATTGCTCGATAAAAGCTGCTCCGTAAAAGAGCCTTGACACATTCACACATGCAATCCAGCAAATGAAGCAGCAATTCAGACCAGCAGAGCATCAGAAGCATAACAACATACTATATGTATATACTATACAACATACTTTATCAGCGTATAAACCATCCAGACCACTCAGGTCTTCTGGCTCCAGCCTGCTCTACATACCTAGAACACAAACCAAACACGGAGAAGCAGCATTTAGTTCCTATGCTCCACTTATCTGGAACAAACTTCCAGAAAACTGTAAAAGTGCGGAAAGCCTGAGTTCCTTTAAATCGAGACTAAAAACACATTTGTTTAAAATTGCCTTTGAATGTTCAAGTTAAACTGTTTTACTGTTTTTAAATGTTCTTTTTTTTGTTTCTACATTCTATCCCTACTTGCTTTTATTACTATATTTTAATCATGTAAAGCCATTTGCATTGTCTCTGTACTGAATTGTGCTATATAAATAAATTTGCCTTGCCTTGCCTTGCCTATATACCTGCCTGGCAGCTCATTTATATAACCACTTGTGTCTATCCCGTCACAACACTGGAGAAATGACTATTTTGTGATAAAAAGATAATATCTGAGGGTAATATTATCCGTTTCGGTGGACAGTTCTGCATATAAAGATCTACGTAAGTCTTCTACAAAGGCGATCTTATTTCATAAATTCTAAAAACCAGACGTGCCGTGAATTATTTTCATGTGCAGCTGCTGCTTTGCGGTTTTCTTGCCGCCTTCTGTTGGTAACGTCATGTAGAAGATGCCTGGTGAAGGCTCTCTATTAAACCTCACGGGTTGTTAATCACAGCCCGGTTAGCCGTGTGTCGTGACCCGTACAGCTCCCTGAGGACCCCCTCTAATAACTCGTAATGGGCCGTTAAAGCGGTGGGCGGAGCGTGAGCTGCTCAGGACCACATGGTCTGGTCTCACCGCCCAATTAAAGCTCGCTGAGCAGGAGGGGATGAGGGTTGATTTTCATCTGTAATCTGTGAGCAGAAGTGTGGCTGCACCTGTGTGTGCGCTGCGCTCCTCTTCCTCGCAGCCAGCTGTGTGTCGACAGTCATTAGCCGCAGCAGCTAGTCATTAAGCCTGTCATTTTCTCTGTCTGTCAGTTGACCCGTCTGATTTGGACAGTGTCTATACTTAACCTGTGAACTCGGATTTTTTTTGCCCTGCTCCTCATGAGGAGGGTGTGTTTGTGCAAATGCAGAACAGCTGTGCTCAGATTATTATTTTAATTTTTTTCCTGCTAAACCGGCCTGTGTGAGCATATCAGTGGTGAGCCGATTTGAAAAGTGTCTTTGACAAAAGAGGTACAAAAGAAATGTTGATGCTTTTGTTTTTTTTTCCCCCGGAAAAGTGGCTATAGTTTTTAGGTTGCTTATATAAGCTGTTGTTAAAGTTATGGGAAAAAAAAGTCCCTGTCTTTGTGTTTTTGCAACATAACCAAGAGAAACATCAGGACTGCTTCCTGTTCCTCGCTGTCAACATTAATATAGCAAACTAACAAGATTATTTCTTGCAGAACTCATTTCTGCCTGTTATTTAATTTCTTTTCTCTTAACGTCTGTGATTTATTGATGAAAATATTTTTAGGTCAATTAAAAAAGCTAGAGTTAACCGTGTTAAAACTAAGTTGCACTATTTCTAAGTTATTTACCATCCATTTAACCTCTGTGTGTTATTGTCAGACATTCCTGGTCATCCTGTAATAGTTTCCACTGTGTCACATCTGCACAAAGGATGTTTTGTCACTTATTTCTCTATGATGCTTTCTGTGGAGTAACTGTGGGTGAGACTCAAAGCGCACTTTGAGCTGCAGCTAAAAAGAAATGTCCAGCTTATTATCACAGTCTGGAGACTTGTTCTCCTTTTAACACCTGGGATCCTGTTCAGTCCATCCAGTCTGAACTGAAATGGTCAGAACCGGTTTGGCTGAAGTCCTTTCACTCTATCTCGTGAACCCGACAACAGAATCCAGTGTTTATAGTTTAATTCTTAAATTGTTACCGTTTTAAATCTCATACGGTCACTGCCAGCATTTAATTAATCACATTTCTTGCGTCTTTTGTGTGTTTATGGCGGTTTTGTTGTTGTCTGTCTATCCTTTCCTGCTGCGCTGCTGCCTTTCATAGCCGGAGGGCTATTTCACAAAACCAAGACAGCGGGATTTTCCAGATAACCTGGCAGGATTAAGTTTAGACAAAAAGCTTTTACAAAAGCAACAGCACATCTGGTACTATAGCGATTTACTCTGTGCAGCTAGCCTGGTCCAGATCAGGCTACCAGCCAGGCTCAGTTATCCCTCACGTGCGGTCCGCTCCTTCACATTCCCGGTACTCGATCCGGCACCGTAGAAAACCGGGCCTTTTCCTCTGCTGTCCCTCAGCTGTGGACCGTTCTGCCTCCACATCTTGGTGCTCCACAGACTCTAAAATGCTTTAAAATGCTTTGTTTTACCCAATGTTTTTTTTTTTTTTTAAAAACTAAACTTTTATATGTTTTCCCTGTTTTTCTTCTTCGCTTTAATGCTACTCACTACAATTACTGGTGTATCTTATCTGCATTTTATTGTTCCTGTAACTGTGCTAACTGTAGACGAGGTGTGTCCAAAGTCCGGCCCGGGGGCCATTTATGGCCCCTGTGCTGATTTTCTGCGGCCCCCCTGACGGCATTTCAAGACTGACCAGCAAAGGTGGCTGGCGCAGATGTAAACCTTTTTATTTTATAATCTGGGCAAACCATCGTGGGTTTGCCCACGATGGTTTTTTGCGCAGTTAACTGGGTTTGCCCAGTTAACTGCGCTAACTGTAGGCTAACTGTAGGCTACTTGTACTTAATCCCGCATAGATATATGTATATATTTAAGTATATAGATATGTTTATATATATATATCTATATATATATATATAGATATATATATATATATATATAGACCACTAAGAATGTAAATGAGACATCATATCTTTCTGATCCATTGTATATACGAAGATTCATTGTATATAACTGAATGCACCTTCCCTACTCTGCACCTTCTTGTATGAGCCGATGTGACGAGTGAATTTCTCCATTGTGAGATCAATAAAGACTATCTTATCTTATCTTATCTTAAATTATTATAGATAAGTTAAAATCGTACATTAAAACCTTTTGTTTTTTTAATAACACCACATTTGACATGCTCTTGAATTAAATTGTTTCTATCCAACAACTTTTTACTCAAATGCAGACTTTGGTGCATTTTTACTGGAAATCATTAGCAAAATTGGCTAAATATGGATATAGTAATTTGTTTATTTAAAATTATTATATTTTTGTAGATCAGGTAAAAAAAGAAAAAAAAGAGAGCAATTGTTTGGTTATGCTGTTTGTCATTTTTTTGGCCCTTGAGTACTTTTTGATGTGACAATTTCGGACCACAACTTAAATAGTTTTGACACCCCTGCTGTAGACTGACTATGCGAACTAAGCTAACTGCAGCCTAACTGTGCTAACTGCAGGCTAACTGTGCTAACTGTAGGCTAACTGCGCTAACTGTAGGCTAACTGTGCTAACTGTAGGCTAACTGTAGGCTAACTGTGCTAACTGTAGGCTAACTGTAGGCTAACTATAGGCTACTTGTACTTAATCCCTTGCAAGATGCACTGAGACACTTGAGACATGAACAAAGACATTTACAATTTGATGAAATTAATGAAAATGTTATTCTGTCATAGTTGTGAGTGGTTTTGAGGTTTGTCCAAGTTGTTTTGAGAATGTAAATTCTGTTTCAGGAAATGGGTCAAACCAGTGGAGAAAAAAACGCAAGAAAGCTGTCGGTCCGATATTCTCTAAACCTCCATCCTGAAATGACCAGTAAATGGTCTAGAGACAACCATGGTTTAGTTTGTTTCTATGTTTAACATTGAGCAGCAAGAAGCGGTGAAACATTTCTTCTAATGTCAGTTACATTAGAACAGAGCCACAAGATAAAAGAAGACGTTGGTTGTTACATGTTACAACCAGGAAAAAAACAGACAAATCTATTTAGCTCTTACCTTTCCATTTTTACCCATGCTTTTTATGCTTTTGAATTTTCTTTATAAACCTGCTACTCTTTGAAATTTAAACAGGTGTGCGACTCCTTTCATTTAAATGCCCTCCTTCTGACTCCTGCGGTGCTGGGATTAACCTTGCACTACTTTGTCTTAGCTGCAGCTCCCCGTGGCTCCCTGGAAGCCTCCTGAAGCCCTGCTTGCAGCGATAGAAGCAGAAATTAGGCAGCTTTCTGCCCCAAAGCTGGAACATTAAGACAGCCCTCACCTTGGCCCGCAGGAGCTGCGTTCGTCGTCGTGCAGCTAATCCAAAAGCCAGCGGAGTCAGTCAGTCAGGCCTCTGCTTTCCTTTGTCTTCCTCTGATAAGGTAATATGGATATGGAGAGGTTAGGCGGAAGTTTGGAGGTCGTGGATTTGAGCCCCGGGAAGGCGTGTGTAACAGGTGACCAGTGAATACTTCAGTAAATACCACCTGGTAAAGGAGAAGGAATCACGGGGGTATTGTCTTAAGAGGATGAAGTAATGAGAGGCTTACAGAGTTGTATCAGTGGACAAAGATGGGACGTCTCATATGGTAATACCTGCTATCTTGATGTGACACATTAGCTCGGCCCTTGAGCACAGCAGGCAGGGCTAATATTCCCTTTTGTCTTGTCCTGATAAGGTAATGAGTGTTACAGTGGAGGGTGATGGCAGTTTAAGAGCTGCATTAGTGGACAAACCATTAAATCTCCTCGTTAGGTTCTGCAGGGCAGCTTTAGCTCCAGGTGCTGGAACCAGGGGTTGTTTCATGACGATAAGAAGACGAAGAAGAAGAAGAAGAAGAAGAAGAGGTGACAAGAGAGGAGGAGGAGGTTAAAATTGGAGCTCTTAAAGAGAAGCATTTATACCCACAGGTCTTTGTTATACTTGGCAAACTCATTATGACTCAATGCAAATCCTGATGTTTTTTTAAATTCACGCTTTAGTTCAAACAGAGGCACATTGATCATCCTTTGAACTGACTGAACTCCCTTCAGAAATTACTTTAAAGCCATTCCTTTTTTTTGCACTAATACTATTTGTTTTACTCAAATGTTGGTAAATCATTCCATTTTCAGGAACCATACAGTTATAGATGAAAAAAATATAAACTCAACTCTTCATGGTAAAACTCTTGAGTATGGTAAATAAACGTAATTAATTTTCACCTTTTTAATTGCACATTAGTATCATATTGACTCTCCCTCCTATGAGCAGTGCAACCACTTTGGTGTCGATTAATATTACTGAATAAAGGCATTGTTGTTTATTAACAATGACCTTAATTAACTTTGCTCAGTTTAGGCTTCATGAGGTAATAAATCAACCAAAGATCTGTTCATAAGGAACAAAACACCAAAAAGTATACATTTTCCAGTATTCGCTGGCAAATTGGTTCTGCTTTTCAAATTTTTCAGATATTTCATGAACACATACAGGAGTGGCTTACATACGTTCCTCGTCTTTTCACCAACGTTATTTAAGCAAAGGGGACGCTTCTTCAGGTGCATGACAGATAAACTGTTTTCTTTTAGGGCAACTACAACTAAGACTACTTTTATGTGTTCCCTATATGGCTAAAATATGGCTAACAATAATATAATTAATATATTAATAGATGAAAAACCTCATTGCTCAGACTTTTTGTCCATTAGTGATAATTATTGCTCAGTAGCACTAATTAGTAGAAATAAAACAATCAACTGTGTTCTGGTTGCAGGAAAAGGTCATCCAGAATGACTGCACGATACATCTTAATTCGTGAAAACAAAGAAATTAATGTTTGTGCTGCAAAAATGCAAATTGAAACTGTGCTAGACGTTTATTACTTGGATTAATTAGAAACTGTTAACTTGTAGAAACTGAGAACCTCCCATAGTGTTAGTTCCTTTTAAAAAAATCTAGTTCTTAATTCCAATTTTGGTTTTGTATTATTTTTCAGCTGATTAGTTAATGCCTGTAATATTAGACCTGCTAGTAATGTGGAATGTTCATTTTCGTATCTATTTTTATATTTTTTTTCTTATGATTTCCTCCTTTTGAATCCATATGATTTAAATAAATAACCAATATGTAAAAACAGATGAACATTAAAGCCTAAAATTATTTATACCCACGGGTATTGGGTATAAAGTAATTTTCACAACCTATTTCTTCTGACTGATAATAATGTTCTGGCGCGACCCAACCAGGGTCCTGACTTGGATAAGTAAAATAATCTGTGGCGGGTAATTTTAACGAGGCCTTGCAGTCTCAAACACTTATAAATAAATAAATAAATCACAGATAAATCATTAAAAGAGCAGCGGAAATGCAAAAAACGGTGGTCAGCAATTACTGAAAAGATTTGATTGACATGGCATGATGAGGAGTAAATGCAATGCATTCTGGGATTCAGAGTTTTTACAAGTCCTGTTTGTTCTCTGCTGCGGTTCAGTCCTTTCTGCTTCCCCCCATGGCTGAGGACCTGGACATGTCTTAATGTGAGAAAGCATTTCTCCCCCTTACAGTTTTTCTCTGTTTTTTTTTTTTTTGACAAACTCAGATCAGATCATCTGACAACATTTTAAAGTAGGACAAAGATAACCTGAGTAAATATAAAAAGGGGTTTTCAAATAATGATTTCATTTGTAATTAAAACCACCATGGCTATATGAAAAAAAAAAAGCAATTGTCGATGAATCTAAATCCTAGTTGTAACACCCTGGCCCATTTGTTCCACTCTTCTTTACAGAACAGTTTTATTAATTTAGTCTTTTTAGGCCCTGCTACAGCAACCAAATTTAATTAAACATTGTCTAGGTTATTCCAAAATGTTTTATATTTTAAAACCATTTAGGTGTGTAGTTGCTGGCATACTTTAGATTATTTTCTCGCTTCGTAACCCAAATGGACTTGAGGTTAAGGTCAAAATTAACCTTGTGTTTTGGTCAGCAGTGGTTTTCATCTTAGAACCTTTGTTTGGATGCCATTTTCCCTCCCAGCATGAACATTTGCATTAACTGAAGCAAGGAAGGCCTCTGGATGTTGTTCTGGGTTCTTCTGTGTGAGTAATTCAGGCATGCCCATCACTCCTGGGACATTTCACCTTGTTTTTTCCTTTTGTTGATTAAAAAACTTTCACGCTGAAGTCTTCAGAAAGGCTCCACAAACCTTTTCCAGACTGATCGATGACTGTTTCACATCCATTCTTGATTTTTTTTTTTTTTTAGATCGGTACATAATGTGTTGCTTTTTGATATCTTTCAGTCTACTTGTTGCAGTCAGCTGGGGTCTGTTTAAGGGTTCTGACTGGGCTCTGTGGTTCTGACAGCAATCAGACGTGCATGTGGAAATGAAATCGTAGGAAGAAATACTTTTTCACAGCATTGTATAAAAATAAACACATGAAAAGTGAACAGGATTTAATTGGCAGAACTGCCAAATTCCAGAATCATAACTTTTTCTTCGTGGATCATAAAACTTTGTATATATATATATATATATATATATATATATATATATATATATATATATATAACCAAGAGATTTTAACTACTACTTTTCAACACTTTTTCTTCCTACAAACACCATTACAGTGATACATCAGAAAAACACACGCGTTTGCCTTTTATATGAGCACCCCCACCCCCCCATCATGTCTGTTTAGAAATTGTGCTCCTAATGACATACCAGCTGTGTGGCTGAAAAGACCCGTACCCACTATTGATTGGAAGGCATCTGTGCAAGTGTACAACTCTCTTAAAGTGATGGAGGTGTGTATCTGTGAGTGTAAACGCCTCTTCAGGCTCCAAGGCCTCGTAGCTATGTTTTAAACACACACACACACAGACACACACACACACACACACACACACACACACACACACACTGGCATCCTGTCCTGCTTTTAGAGCCATTACTGTCAAACAGCTGTTAGCATGTCAGGAGAAGAAGTGTTGATGGAATAGAGCAAAGCAGGGAGAGATGCCGTGGCATAAATGGCCGGGGCCAATAAGTAGATAGATGGACAGATAATTGGTTTGTAGAGGACAGTGGGAGGGGGCTGAGGAGTGGATGGATGAATGGAGGGAAAAAGGAGGGGCGAAGGCCTGGGTCAGGGCCCTCTGTAAGTGAAGGCAGATTGCCGCGGGTGTCGGAGAGGAACAGCCGTTTATTTGACAGTCAATTATCAGATAGACCTGGTGGCCTTGCAGTCCAACAGCTGCCGTACTCACACTGTATGCATTTTAGTTTCAACTGCTGGATCACTATCAAAGGGTGGAAAACTGGAAAAAAAACTGGGAAAGACCTTCAGGGAAAGATAACTGGCACCATCTTTCCCAGTATAGTTTGCGTTGTACTGTACTCTCTGGGGCTTCTTTGTGTCCTTTTCTACTAAAATCCACAGTGGCCTCATCATTGCCAAAGTCCTCCTTTATTGGAGAAGTCGCCTATTATCTCACAGTCTACCTTACTTCAGTGGTGGTTTTCCTTGTCTTTCCCATTTTGAAGAATGGCTAAATGTAATAGAAAACAAAGTCATAAGCCATGTTTCCATCAATGTCAATCAATAATTTTTTTATGCTCAATTTGACGTATTGCACAAGAAAAGGTTGATGGAAACAGAATCATTAAAAAAAAAAGTTTTTATGTTCGCTTGTTTTGGTTGCTTTTTGTTTTTTGCGTAAAAAGAATTAAAAGGCAAAACGGGAGATGGAGAAACATTTCCCGAATAAGTTCTGATGTAGCAAACATTTACCTCCCATTACTGATCAGCTGTGTCTGCAGTCGGATATTCCCGTAACGCGCACAGAATTGCATTTCTGTCTCAACCTGCCTGCCAGTTGACATGGCAGAACAATTACAACAACTTTTCCGATAGCAACCCATTCCTGAAAACCTCTCTCCTTTTATATTTTTAAATGTTTGGTCCATGGTTGTTTGCAACATCTGCTTCCTGGGTATTAGATCCATGCATAACTTCCACTTCTGAATAAATCACGCCTTGCATTGTCTGGTTAATTCACTCCAAATCAGTGGATGGAAACATGCCTAATTTTCTTTATTGTGACATTTTAAAAGTCGCTCAAATTTTATACGACGGTTGGTTGGGAACATGGGTACAGATTACTCCTAAAATATTTTCAACCCTCTACCCACTTAGCATAAATGAGTAAATTATTAACTTAAATCATGCCTCTTTTCCTTTTATTTAATACAAATTGTTTCCAGTCTTACTAATTGTGCCAAAGGGGATTTTGTAAAAAAAAATAAAAAAATAAAAAAAAATATATATATATAAATTTATACTGCCCCCCACTGACTACATATAATCACAATAAAGCAGTAGCCTCAAACTCCAGTTCTCCGGGGCCGGTGTCCTGTAACGTTTAGATGCATCTCTGCTTCAACACACGAATAAACTCATTAGCAGGGCTCTGCAGAGCTCGACTGCATGCTGGTGAAATAGTTTAGCCATTTGATTCTGGTGTGTAGGGCAAGGGACACATCTAAATGTTGCAGGACACCAGCTTTTGAGCATTAGAGTCTGAGACCACTACATCAAAGGTTAGATTTCCAAAAGAATGTTGCTTTGACATTATGCCACTGCAATGAAAGATTCATTTACAATAAGTCATTTTCTACCTCTTTACTACTGATGCTGTTAAAACCAAAGACACTGCACATACTTATAGAAGACACTTGAAGAGCAATAGTTTTATTACAAGAACAAAACAGTAGATACTCAATGAGAAAATGCACCATTTCAGCAGTTGAAGAAAGCTCGATCATAGGCAACTATCTGCACAACATAATGGTGAAATTACCATAAACACCGGTGTATCTCCATGGCCATGGAGTACTGCGTGTTTTCGACGTTTCCCTGCTTCAGCGCCTCTGATTTAAATCACTGAATTACTTCCTCAGTAGGTCCCCATGTTCTGCAGAAGCCTGATAATGATTCATTTAAAGTAGTTTTGTTTAAGCTGGGTGATATCGGTGCCGCACAGTGGGCCTGGACCTCTGAGAAAGAGCGACGCAAAATGTATGCACTCACACACCACAAAAAAACAAAGATGGCTGAAACAGCAAACTCACAATTAACAGCAGATATAAAATTAGTTGTAACATATAGTTAACGGAATAACCTGGTACATACAGCACAAGCAGTATGTATGAGTGTGTTTCAGGAGCAGCTGGCAGTCTCATTAACATTATTTATTGTTCTTTTTCTTCCTTTGTCTGTATTATTCTCTTTTTAGACCTCTGGTTTTACAATTTCAGAGAATTTTTAACAAATCAAAGTCAAGTCTAACATCAGGAAACCTGTCAATCGTTGTTTCATGTGCAATTCTTCCAGCCAGCCTTCACCATGGGAACGCAAGCAATATGACTGTTTTCTTTTGAGACCTGACTATACTGCATCGTGTTTTTAATGCAAAAAGTACCCCTCTCTGTGCATTTGAATATCAGGGACCAGCTGGACGCTGACAAGCAGTACAAGACATGTGGCACCGCGTTCTGTTTTAAATTACAGCTTTTAACTCATCTTGAATTTAGCAACTTGAATGGAAAGTCTTTTCTTTTTAAAAAAAAGGTTCTGTTAGTTAATAACTCTTCATCGTCTTACCCTCTGTGGATAACTCCACAGGGTGCATTCAAATCAGCCTTGTTGAACCCAACCCTAGCCCGTTTGCTGAGGAAAGTCCGATTTGAGTGTCTAGTCAAACTCTGGTGCTGATCAAAGCAGCTAACGCGGTCCCTGTTTGCTCCTAGCGAATCAAATGCATGAGGAGCGCTACAACAGAGAGCATTGTGGGTAGCAAAAACCAAACAAAAGCAAGATTTCCAGCAAAAAATGGCTCATGGAGGAGGAAGAGTTAAAAGCTCTGACTTGAATGTTACATGGGAGTATATCACAGCCTCTGGTGAGTATTCAAAGAGACAACAACGTTTTAAAGCTAATTAGAGGAAACTGGAGGCTGTGGGCTTCTGCCATGCAGTTGAGCAGTACCCAGCTGTGGCACTTCCAAGTGAGTTATAGCGACCCAGATGACTGCAATTTAAACCATCAGTCCAAAGTTAAGATTTAGTTCTTAAAATGTGAACAGTGAATGTCATATATTCATGAAACATTTTTTCTCATTTTATCTCATTCAATAACAACAAACCTAACCACAAAAGCAGTCTTGAATGAAAATTAATATAAGGGGGAAATAAATCTTATATAATTTACCATTTCTCTCATAAAATCAACTAAAGGCAGCTAAACTTTGATCAACCATCCATATGCGAACCTCTTTGAGACAAAGCAGGCAGTAAAGGAAAGAAAAAACATCTTTTGTAAGGATACAGCACTCCAGTGAGTTGATATGTCTCATTATATCTTGACAGCATATTATATTTAATCATTTTCTGAAAAGTAAAAATTTTAATACTCTCCTTGGCCTTTTTAGACAAATTATTCCACAGTTTAATTCCATAAACAGAAATCCAACGTTCCATTAGATTAATTCAGTTCAGTTCAAAAATTTATCCCAGAGAGAAATTAAATAAGATTAGTTCTGAGTTTGGGTTTTAAAAAAATCCTGTTCTCTCAAATTATATATGCAATCTTTATGAGTCTTTTTTTTTTTTTTTTTTTTTTTTTTGCAAATTGATTGGTAATAGATTTGTTTGTATTTTAAACATAAATTGCAAACTATAATAGTCCAAACAAGTAAACATTTTTTTTGCAGCTTGAACATACTGAAGAATACCATAGGGCTGAATGGGCTTGGAAATAAAATTAGTTTCTTTGAACTTCTGTAATTGCTGCACATTATTCAAACAAATAGAGGTTTGTACAACGCAAACTTGCAACCTTCCTAATAACATGGTTCAACAAGTGCTTTGAAAATTTAATTATCCTAGGTTTTAAAAGCCTTACTGTTAGAAATTAATTGTTGCGTTACAGAACTACAAGGATACGATGGAATCAGATCTCCCTTGTAATTAAATCCAAATAATGTTTCCATATGCTTGCTGCTGATGGGGAATTTTGTGAACAGACGTCAGTGGGAGAAGCAGCCTTGCAGACAATGTAGGGGGAGTTGAGTTTCCATTGGTTGCTGTGGGACTCAGTGATGAAGCCTCATGTGTGCTATTCAACATTTAGCCTTGAGCTGAGAAGCCACACACAAGTGGCAAGAAAAAAAACACACACACACAAACAGAAATACACACAAATTGACATGATTGCTGCTGGCTGGAACAGATACATGAATAGATGTGTTGTCCAAACCTTTAATTTCTCCATCAGTGACAGCCGGGATGAATCCAATTTAAGCAAAACGGTGTGGAATTTTGAGGAACTGGTAGCAAAAACATTAAGAGCAGAGTGACATTTAGACACATGCAGAAAAATAAAAAAAAAGAGAAGAAGAAGAAATCCCATGGGGTTCAAACATAACATAAACATTAAGAGATGTGGCATATGGTCAACTTAAAATGTTTTGGAACAACAAGACATCCCACAGAGAAAGAGCATTTCGTTTATTGATGTCTTATAGATGGGGCTGTCTAACATGTCAGAACAAAATATCTTGAAAGATTTCTGCCGGTCTGACAAATGCAATATGAGAACCATATATACACACTTGTCACAGTCAAACAAACGAAGGAATACACTGTATTCATACTATCCAAAATATATTCAGAGCAGCCATTTATCGCCAAAGTTGCCCATCATCTTTACATAGAGCATGCAGGGTGCTGTATGACATTGTTTCCTGCATAACTTTAGAAAGATTTGTATAAGAATATTAAAAGTGGAGAGCAAAATTAAGGGCAAAACCCATTGAAAACAGGTAAGCTCTGTCCATGGTGCTGAAAACATAGCAATAAGAATTAGGAGGTATGTGTTGGACATCGATAAGCAAATTTTTTAAGTCTATTAACCACTTTTTTATTTCCTATTTTAACTTATCAGTTGAAACTTATTAAAATCCATATCCATATGTGACTTGCAGTTTTGTTGCCGCAAGAGTAAAGCAATAGACAGCTAAGTTGTTTGTCTGTGATTGTCATTATTTTTATGATTATTGTTGATGTTATTTTCATTGCTTGACTCTGATATAACCTGTCATGCGCTTTAGTTTAATTAAGTAAATAGTGCAACAGAAGGAATGTCTTAATTTCCCCACGTTCAAGAGGAAGTTGCCTTTGTCAACATGATGGATCAAGTCTCTTGCTCTTTGCCCACGCTGCCAGGACAGTACACTTCGAAACACAAGCACACACAAAATTGCTTCTTTCATTTAGGAATGTGGCTAGGGAAACTTTTTGTAGAGGGCAAACAGTGTTGATTTGTAGTAATTAATTTCTTAATTCAACCAGTCAAATAGAATTTTCTTAGTGAAAATGCTGCTGAAATAGATTAGCTCTTATTTTGTGAGGAAATAGACATGTCTCTAAGCTACAACACAACAAACATCGTTTCAGTACCAAATTTATGAGACATAATCATGTTATTCCACAACAAAATGCTGTATGAAATCAATAGTGAAGCAGAAATATAAATGGTTGTGTTGTATATAGCTCTTTATGTCAATGTGAACAAGGGAAAAATAGTTAAAAACAAGTGTTTCAAAAAAAGGACTGCCACTTTATCGGTTACAAAAGATAATATTTAAAAAAGCTTTTCAAGATAAATAAAGTTTACTATTTAGTCAAGCAAAATACACATTATGTTTATTGTAGGTAATGCTATGATGTCTGAGTGACAACTTTATGATCAAACCTGCTACTTTTTGACTCATTCCTTGTCATACATGAGATTCAATTCTCAACACAATCATGACAATTTTTAAGAAAAGGAAACAATCAAAACGTGAGGATCTCAACGGCCATTAATACAAAATTAGCCTTTTCAATTACATATAAATTAGCAGAATAAAATATTTACACACCAGACAATGGAAAATCAGAGGAACATCTTTCGTACTTTGAGGAATACAGTATTTTTTAGATCATAAATGAATTTGGCTTATTGCATGCGTCTACATGTCCACACAACTTAAAGGATCCTGTTTGATCTGTACAAATGGAGCCATTTGTGTTAGCTTTACAAATGAATCCAGTTCTTATTAAAAAATGGATAAATATATATTGGATAATATTCTTTCTGGCTATCATTTTTTGGCCACATCTGCATTGTGTGTCTTTGTTTTCTTATCGCCAGCTCTTCTGAAATGGACCGCCTTGCTGTGGGTGTATTTTTGCTCTGTGGTGCGACTGTGCGTGTTTGCTATGGGCTGCACTGTCAGTGCCCTCTGCAGTAAAACCAAAGGGAATTAAGAGACGAGTGAGACGCAGTGGGGGAAACATGCAGAGAGGAAGAGCGAGAGAACAAGAGGATCAGTTTCAGTATCTTCAGCACACAGAGGGACTTATCACGCTCTCACAACAGAGAAGTCTTATAGCAAGATCCCACTGAAGAGAATAGACAAACTGAATCCAGAGTTATGTTTCATTATAGGGAATGCACTCTTTTTCAAAGTGATTTTAGCCATTTATAATATGATATTTATAATACATCATTTATTAATTGTTGCATAACACGGTGAAGTAAGAACTCACATATGAGCAGCTGCTAGATATATTTCCTCTGCGGAAATTAAATAAAAACTAAATGTTTTTTTGATTATCTTTAAATTTAAAGACAAAATATTGTTGGACTCTAGTATTTTTTATTATTTTTATTTAGGTTGTTATCCATTTTTGTTATTATTTTCATTCTCTTTAAGTTTTATGTCATTAATTTTTCATCATTATTATTATTATGAAACAAACTGCTACTGTTATCTATTGCTGAGCATATATAAATAATACACATTCAATACCAACCTGCTACAGAACATACAAGCCCATAAAATAATCGGAGTATTTAAAACATCAATGGATACAATCACAGATTTTGAATAGCATGACCTTTATCCTTTTGCTCTAAGCTGCTTGTTTCATCTGTCAATCAATAAATGATGTGATACATTATATGCACAAATACAACTTAAAATCGTGTTATTTTTCTCTTCATGTTTCAGGTTTTGAGAAAATCCTGCAAAACAACAAAACTAAGACCCAATTTTAATGTTTGATTTATACAGATCTAGCAGATTTTACCTTTAGCGGAGACCTTTTCGTGTATTTCATCTTGTACCTGAAAGCTGCACAAATCTGCAGCTCGCTGTAGCGCGTCCATTTTTAATTGGCTTAACTTGATCTTAAATACGGAATATCGACACATTTTTAAGAAAACCTCTTAATGCCGTTGAGTAATAGAAACAGAAACTCTATCAGGGATGAATCTAAATGTCCAATTTTGCTTGGATATTAATTTTAAAGTGTTTGTTTTGCTAACTTCTTGTTCAAATCAACATTTTACACCCCTGTTGGTGTCTATAACCATCAGCATACTCATGGTAAAATAAAGCAATGTATAAACTGTAATAGCAAGCTTTAATTTAAATACTAAGTCAACAATTTTAATTACTATTTTTTTACTTATAAATCTAGCAAAACAATTTCCTCACAATTCTCTGTTTATTTTATACATAACGTTTGGCTCTCCTTCTGTGAATGTTGGGTTTTAAAGGCATTTCTCCTCTGCTCAGTCCTGTTATGGTGGTAGCCAGAGCTCCAATAGATGGCATCACAGCACTAGGCTTGAGTCATTTTCCCTCCTCCGCTCGGCTCTCTGCTTTGCTGTGGTGGGAAACTGGACCCTGAGCCCAGCTGGAATATTCATCACACTCACGAAACGAACAAAACAAACAAGCAAGCACAAATAAAATTAGCAATAAAAAAACAGGTGATTTCACTCTAATTCATCCTACAAAATGACACACATCACTCAGCTTTGATTGGGTGGCTGTTTTGCACCAAGAGGACACAGCTTTCCAGGCGTTCAGCACGAATCTTTTAAACTGATGCATTTATACATATTTTTCTAAATACAAAATGATGTTTTCTTTGAATTTTTTGATTGTAGCAAAAAAAAAAGCATCCTTCGCAAAATCTTTCTTCCCTGTTTGTTATCAAAATGGTGAATTCAGTGTACTCGTTTATTTATCTTCTATTTTTGATGGTGTTTTATTATAGACTCCTGAAACCAGTTTGCACACACTTTAGAGTTCCCCATGTCACTAAATCAGTGCAAATTAATTAATAACACAATAAAATAGCCTGTCTTATTTGACCCACAATGCAGTTTTTTTTTATGTGTGCAATGAATCATCTAATGAAATTGAAATATGCAGCTTCCTGCTGACGTAAAAAAAAGTATTATTTTGCTGAGTGAAAAGATGTGGGCATGAGAGCAGCCACCTTTAAATCTACAGCTCTCTACTGGAGAAATGTGTGTTTCAGCTGGCTGTAATGTGTTTCTGTGTGCGTGAATCCCCCGCTGCTCTGTTTCATGCAGACACTTCACACAGGAGAAAAGATAGTCAGCTCGGGTAATGGATCGTTTTTCGACAGCAAAATGTCTAAGAAAAGGGGCTCCTGAAATGACAAATGATTGTGGCCTAAAACATGTGGAGACACACGCGGAGAAGAAATGCATTCATTAGAAATTACGTGTGGACGGCGGGAGCGCTGTGCTGTCTCCGGGCGCAGCTGAACATTTGTTTGGGGGGGGGGAATTTGTATTATGAGTGTGCAGAAACACAGACTTCTCGTTTATCTCGAGGGATCCCTACGTATTCTGCAACATTCTGTTTAATCAACTGTTTAATTTAATCCACTGCGTTTTTAGAAGAATAAATAAAGTAATGAACATTTTCAGGTCACGATGTTTAAATCCATCGCATTAATACTCCAGAAGCTCCAAAAAAATACTCCTGAGCTGTATTTTCTCTTTAAATAACGCCGCCGGTCGGCTTTTGTGTGGCTGTAATTTGTCTCTGTGATGTTGGTATCACATAGCCGCACTGTAATATTTAAAAGGTGAAAAGCTCCCTGCAGGATTTTGTCGTTTTCCTCAGATAGAGGTATCATATCAGAATGACAGGCGCTCCATTAAATGTCCTTTAATGTCATTTAAATCTCCCAACTGTTGTGTGCAGGCTGATAATCTCCTTCTTTGTGATTTGTGGACTAATGAGACCTCTCTGCTTTCTGCCTCTCTGTGCTGAAGTCTCCATCCTAATTTCTGAGGGGTGAAACACAAAGAATTGGCTGCAGTGTGGCCTCAGTGGAGAGCCACGCTGACCATGATTTGATTGAATAAAGAAAGAAAAAGGGGGGGGGGGGCGCGTTGGATGGGGGATAGTAAAAAAAAAAAGTAGCAGATTGAGAAATAGCAGCGGTGCAAAGTATTTTCAAGGCGGTATTGATGAAAGGCTGTCATTTTAGCCAATTAAAGAGATGGAGGAAAGGATAGAGGCTTAATTTTCCACTAACAGGTCACACCTTTGCATACATGCAAAGAAGAAATAATAATATGCCAATATCCTCACTGCTCTACACCTCCACAGCGGTGTCATATCTGTGATTAGCACAGAGAGGAAAATCTGAAATAATGCGCGACGCCAGACGAGAGGAGGGAGACCTTTAGAGCAGAACGGTGACGTCCGCTATCTAGCAAACATCGCTGCTCATCCTAAAGGTTAAAGCACTGCTTCGGCTTCGAGGCTCGGATACAGAGCTGAAGATACAGAACACGTTGAAGCGTTCTCACTGTGGAGATAAAACACAAACATCATTTTTTCCCTCCTAGTATATTCAAATCAGAGAACAGGACACCTTGTGTTGTTCTTTTCCTCTAAAGCCAGGTCTGTGCAGTAAATGGAAGCATGTATAATGTGTGAGAGGAAGTTTTACAGGTGGATAAGAAAACTTTATTAGTCTTAATATGCAATTTATTTGCAAAAAAAACAAACAAACAAATAAATTATAAAAATAATTGAATAAATGACTAAAAAGATACATCCAACAATCTCATATTGCTTAAAACACTGTCTCCATTCGACTGCCTAGTAATAGAAGAAGAGGCAATTAGTTCTTATAAAAGGCACTTTATAACATAGATGTGAAGGTTTGGACATAGCTCTATAATCATAGGTCACTATAATTAGTACAATTATTTTAAGCACGATGCAGAGTGTTAACTGCATCAGTTTTATATCCATCAAATGGATGGATTTGGTTTTACCTGCACTGTTGGATGCAATCCTGGAATCCAGTTTACAACAGGATATTTTTTTGCAAGCCACATTTTTATGACACGTGAATTTTATTTATGGGAATAACAAAAATTAAAGAATGGCTGTAAATATAATCGATTTTGAAATGTGAATATTATTTCTCTTTAGAAACACACTAGCCTGGTTTATTGATTGAAGCGGACACACATATCAGACAAACTGCCTTCTAAAGGCTTAAACCTTGCTCACATTTTCTTTCTGGTGTGTTTTTTGTCACTTCAGTTCGTTGCCATTCCTCAGAGAAGTTGTCTTTGTGGTTATTTTCAATCTGCAAAACTTCCTATTTTTGTTTTTATGCTCTATTGATAATCTGTAGAAGCTTTGACTTGTCACAACGTTTTCATGCTTTTTGATTAGACTGTACAGACATTCAATCACTGCCTTAGGATTTACCAATTTGCTAAGAATGTAATGTTTGATTCTATCTTTCCTTTGAGTTCAGAACTTTTGGTATATTCCTAAATATAATTTTTTTTGTCTTATTCAATTCAGTTTGTTTAGCACCAATTCACAACACGTCATCTCACGTCATCACACTTTACAAAGTCAAATTCAATCAAATCATACAGATAGATTGGTTGAAAGGTTTTCTATTTAAGGAAACCCGGCAGATGATTTGCAGCATTCAGTCCCCCTTCCATGAGCATGTAGCCACAGTGGACAGTCACTTGCATTGTTGATGGCTTTGCAGCAATCCCTCATAATTAACATGCATGAAGCGACAGTGGAGAGGAAAACTCTCCTTTAACGGGAAGGGCAAACCTCCAGCAGAACCAGAACCAGGCTCAGTATGAATGGCATCTGCCTCAACCCACTGGGGCTTAGAGAAAACAAAACAAAAAAAAGAACACGGTAACGTTGATCAAGGAGTACTCTATGTGAGAGAAAAGAAGTAGCTCCTTCAGTGGCTTCATCCAGGAGAGAAAAAACAGCTAAGCAGATAAACTCTTAGCCAGTTTTCAAGTCTAAATGATGGAAGAGAGCACTGACAGTCTCAGTAAAGGCTCAGCAAAAGATATTTCTAGGAGTGAGACATAGTTAACCACTGAAAGACAAGGCCAACTGTATCATCTATAGATAGGGCGACATTGTCTCAGGAGTTTAGGGAGTTTGTCCTGCAATTGGTGGGTTGCTAGTTCGATCCCCCGCTCAGACGTCATGTCCTTGGGCAAGACACTTCATCTGAATTTTCTGCTGGTGGTGGTCTGTCAGTCTGCCCCAGGGCAGCTGTGGATATTAACATAGCTCACCACCGTCAGGGTGTGAATGTGTGAACGACTGATTGTAGTGTAAAGCACTTTGGGGTCGTTGGACTAGTTAAAGCGCAATACAAGTACAAGCCATTTACCATTTAGCATGAAGTTGTTGGCTGGTGAGATGTAGCTGGTATGAAGAGAGATAATCTAAAATTAAAAGCTAAAATAAAAGCAAAAGATGCACAATGGGAGAGTAGTAGGAGAATGTAGCAGAGTGAGGAAAAGTGGTCATTCTGTCCTTCAGCAGCCTGAGCCTATAACTATAGAGACTGGTTCAAACTTAGTTTACAGAAACAGTTTGGAACCATACTTTTAAAACTGAGCTTTGTGTTCATTTGCTCATTTTTATTACGTTGTTCCTTCCTTAATTAGTGCCCACATAGAAAACAGTAAAACATACAATGCTTAACAACCCTTTTTTAGTATTATTTTGCATTTTTGAATCATTGTTGAATTTGATTTGTAAAACTAAAGCTGCTGTTACACTGTTTATTACCTTGCCATTGTGTTTGCTGGTGTTTTAGAAATCATACGTGATGTCGGTCCAAACGTCGGGGAGTGAAGAGGATTCGTTGGAATACCAAGTCCTGCCATTTCATTGAATGGTCGTCACTTTTCAAACAATGTTTTATGATTAGAGCATGTGTATTGGGATCAAGAGTGTGGAAACCAGTGCTCTGATATAGATTTTAATTTTTTGCCAATTAAATGCCCGTGCTTTGTGAGCGCTTCCTGGTGTTCGGATAATTTAAAACACACAAGATTACAATATTTGAGCCATACAGGCTTTGGTTTTGCGGCAGTGATGTGGGACACAGAGAGGGTGATTGGCTCTCATGGCAAAATGATTGGAGAAACCCCAAAAAGTCGTTGGCAGCCGGACTTATCTGGGGATCAAGTTGTGTGCACCTCCGTACCACGTGCCTAGGAAAGCATTTCGTCTTTCTTCACCCCTGAATCTAAAAGCAGATATACAGCAGTAACCCAACTGATCGGGGCCATGTTGGGTAAAATGGGACTAAATTTATGGAGGTCTTTATTAGTCAGACTGATCACTCAAAGCGCTTTACATGACATCCACCAGTTGTGCTCGCGAAAGGGGACTCATTCAAACAATGATATGCTGATCTGTGGGGAATTTGGGTTTAGTGCCTTGCCCAGGGGCAACAGAACCCTCAACCATCCGTTCGCAAGACGACTTATCTACCCGCTGAGCCACACTTGCT